>NW_012121043.1:8972575-9018986 GCF_000951035.1 Colobus angolensis palliatus | reverse complement strand
TTCTTTCTTTCTTTCTTTCTTTCTTTCTTTCTTTCTTTCTTTCTTTCTTTCTTTCTTTCTTTCTTTCTTTCTTTCTCTTTCTATTTCTTTTCTGTACTGTTCTTTTCTGTCTTTGTTATCAGGGTAATGTTGGCCTCACAGAATATATTACAAAATTTTCCATCATCTGAAAATTTTTGGTAGAAGTTTGAGATAATTAATTTTGTTTCTCTTTTAATGTTTGGAAAAACTTACCAGTGAAGTCATCAGCTCCTGTTCTTTTCTTTGCCAGAAGATTTTAAATTACCAATTCATTCACTTTACTATAGTTCTGTTCAGATTTCTTTTTATTTCTTAGTGAGTCTCTTTTGGTAGCTTTTTTTGTTTCTAGAAATTTGACCATTTCTTCTAGGCTATCGAATCTGTTGGTGTATATTTACTCATAGACCTCTGTTACAATAGTTTTAATTTTCTGTAGAATCAGTAGTAATGTACCCATTTTCAATTCTGATTTTAGTAATGTAGTCTTCTACCTTTATTTTCTTAATCCAGCTAGCTAAAATTTTGTTAAATTTGTTGATTTTTCAGAGAAGCAATTTTGCTTGAATTAATTTTTCTCTATTGTTTGGCTATTCTCTGTGTCATTTATCTCTGCTCTAATTTTTATTACTTCCTATTTTCTGCTAACTTTGTGTTTGGTTTGTTCTTTTTTAAAATAAGTTTTAGTTGTAAATCTAGGTTGTTTATTTGAAATCGTTGTTTGTTTGTCATGTAAATATTTATAGCTACTAATTCTTCCTTAGCACTGCTTTTGCTGTATCCCATATTTTGCCATGTTCTGTTTTTATATTCATCGTTCTCTAAGAATTTTCTAATATAGTTCATAATTTTTTGATCTATTGTTTGAGTATATTAATTTCTAAAACATTGTGAATTTTCCAGTTCTATCTTTCTTATTGATTTATAACTTTATCCCATTGTGATAAAAATTACTTTGCATAAAAATCTATATTTTAAATAGATTGGGACTTAATTTGTGGCCTAAACATATAGTCTATCTTGGAAAATGTTCCTTGTGCATTTTTGAAAAACGTGTATGCTGTTGTTATTGGATAGAGTGTTCTGTATATGTCTGTTATATCTAGGTGGTTCATTAAGTTGTTAAAGCGCTCTGTTTCCTCACTTATTTACATCTATTTTATTCTGTTATTAAGAGTGAGGTACTGAAGTCTTCAACTCTTAATGTAGAACTGTCTATTTCTCTCTAATTTGGTTACCTTTTTCTTCATATACATTAATGGTCTATTCTTAGCTGCTTAAATGTTTATAATTATTATATTTTCCAGTTACATTGAAATTTTTATTAGTAGTAATATCCAGTTGATGCAGAACTTCACTCCTTAGTTCAGTTAAAACTGGGTTCTTGTCACATGACCAGGAAATATTAGGCATGTGGACATATTGAAGGGTAAGTAGAGGGTAATTTATTGGGCAAAAAGGCAAAGAAAAGAAAAAGAAAAAAAAAAACCTTTCAGAATAGCAAGAGAGGATCCTGACACTGGGCTTCCATCTCACAGAATGAATTCCAGACCACCACACATGCTGAAGAGCCAGGCTTCTCCCTACTGCACAAGGTGCAAACTTCCCATGGCTCCACCCCCTTCTCCCAGTGCGCAGGTGGGCTGGAGATTATCTGGGGACCCTCCTCCTTTTCTACCTCCTGCATCTATCATCACCCCACTCTAAAGAAGTACATCTAAGTTAGATGTTAGAATACATCTACGTTAGAATAAGAATAAGGATAGGTATGAGGACTGATCTTAACTGCTTTCTGATGACAAGGGGTGCTGTTTAGGGAAAACAGCAGTCCAATGTCCCTCGGAGGCCTATTTAAGCATCCCTGGCAAAAGGATCCATCATCTGCAGCTCCAGTTGAATGACCATTTAGAGTTTGATGGCCTGAAGGTGAGATGAGGCAAACCAGGTTATTAGAAAACATGTATCAAAACAAAACAAGTGGGGGAAAGAAGAACTCAAAAATCTGAGGCCTTTTACCAGTTTGCACAGTGAGAGGGAGATTAAAAGCCCAACTAGTGGAAAAAGAAAGAAAGAAAAATACACACACACACACACACACAAATGTTGACCATTTTGCCAGCATTTCAGGCTTCTGGGTTTCTTTCCCTTGAGTCCAATCCTAAGCCAACCAGTTTAAGGTTTGGGGAATTAACTTTTCCCAGTTTGGAGGATGCATCTTAGTGGAGTGTCCCATAGTACAAGACACAATTACCTATCAGTGAAGAGAGGACAGAGGAGGAAGAAGGAAAAAAGAAGGCATTTTTTCAAAGGAGTCCCAGGGGTTCAAGATGCATTTGAAAGGGGCACAGACTAAAAATGAAAGGCTACTCATCTAGAAAGAGGGGAGTAAGGTGTCCCAATTCCCTTCTCTTCTTAGCAAATATCCCAACATATGTGAGGGAGAGAAAGTGAGGTGTTACTCTTTCTTTCTTCCATCCTTTTGTTTCTATGGGTCCCAGAGACTACAACAGGGTGCTACCCATGGGTGTCAAAACAGCTTTCACCCATGTTAACAGGGGGGCCTAGAAGGTGGGATATCTGCTCTAACCCATGTATGGCTATTTCCCCTGCTGTCAGTAGCCTTTGAATTCTCTAGACCTAATTTATGCCATAGATACTAGCATGACCTTTATTCATGAAATGGGAAACTTGGCTTAATTGGCAGGAGCTTGATCATGCTCACCTGCACTGTGCCTTTTAACTTCCTTTATCATCAGCCCCTGTATCCCTCAGATCCAGTTTTCCGTCCTAGTGCTTCAACCTGAAGCTTGGAATTGAGAATGGGACAAAAATGTGTTTTGGGAAGGTTGCATGGACTCAATATTATAAGCCAAATGCTAAGTTGAATCTGTCAAATTGAGTTCTCCTCCAACAAGTGAGAGAAAAGGATGTCTTGGACACGCCCAGATAACTGGTGACTATAGTTATGCCTGCTAATATTTGGATGCACAGAGCTTGGCTTTGGTTAGCTCCCTTGGTCTTACTTTCCCAAAAAGGAAATCTTCAGGTGATGGGCACCCTATTTATTCTCATTGCCTGACAGTGTTTGCAGGATAATGGTTCAAAACTAGAATATTGATCTAGATTTTTACATTAGCCATCCCCTTCCGTTCCTTCTGAACTGCCATTGGAGATCACTGGATGGTTCACAGGCACAAGCAGGGTTAGTCTAAAATGTAGGCAAGAACCTAAAACAACTGAGGCTAGAATTTAATGACGAATGTACAATAAGTTTTGAAACATAAGTTTTCTCTCTCCCATCCTCGTTTTTGTTAAAAACAAATAATAATAGGACTGAGTTGTTTGCAAAATAGACTTTCGTCTTATACTTGGCCCAATTATTCACGTAAAGTGCAGCAAGAATAATTCCCTTTACATAGGCCTTTTAGATTGGCTTTCATGGAACTCTGTTCCACAAGGAATCTCAGATAGGACTTTCTAAAGCTGAGCTTAGCCATGGGTTTGTGTCCTCAAATACCTGTGAGTTGGGTGATCCTTTCCTCTTAAGGTCACAAGATAAACTTGGAGCCCTTGGGCCTGTCAGAAAGTGACATTCTTTACTTACCACAGGTCAGGATCCCTGTATAGGGATTGTGGACAGGGTGTGAGGACAGTTTTCCCAAAGGACTTTTATCAGCTCTGCAAGTCAAGCTTGACTTTTTAAAGGGTAGTATAGCCTTTTAGTCAAAGCCTTCGTAAAACAACCAGTTTCTCCATTGCATCCTGTTTCAAAAGAAAATGGATTCTTATTGCACTGATGCAAACAACTATATTGCCATAAGTTAAAAATCCTCGTAACTAGTTTCCAAATTATGGAGAAGCTAGGCGGAAAGAGAGAGATAAATATGCTCCAAATGTTGTTCACAGGAGTATACCTTACTCAATTATTAAAGGCTATAAATAGCTCAAAATAAGTTTTCTTGACTCTAAAAAACAAAAGAATCAACAATGCTTCATAAGTTTACTTCAGTTGTCTATTAGTTCAGTCCATTTAGCTTATTCTTGTTTTGCTTGATATTCATGAACATTTCAGCTCTTTATGAGTCCTGTATGTTTTTTCTTTAATCCAATGTCACAGTCTCCAAAGTTATCAGAAACCTGTGTTTAAAGCACCTGTTAATGTTCTATAGGTGATTATAAACCATCATTTGAAGAGGATAAAAACAAGACAACAGTTGTGAGTGAGTAACAAAATGTTCAGGGTAGTACAGCCAGAAACATGATTGTCAAATAAATTTGGTTATACCCATGATTTACAACAATTTAACATAACAACCTTGACTGTGATTAATAGCATATACTTAGACATTAGAATTTTAGAAATCCCATATAATTTTGAAATATATATTAATATTATTCACTAAAACATAGCCTGAACAAGATAGAATAGAATTTTGGCAATCTCATGTACCTAAATGTCAGGTAATATTGTTTACCTCTCTTCTGGATACCCCAGGGGGCCTCCATAACATTCAAAAGCCAGGTGTCAGGAAAGATAATTTTGAAACCAAAGTTTGATTTTGGGAAGCCTATCAAATGTTAGAGATTTAAAACATGTAATATTATGAAATAGAATTTCAGACTACCAGAAGTCATGTATTTTGCCGAAATGTGGACTCAGAAATTTAAAAAAAGCAAAAAGTTGTTAGAACCCTTTACAAATTTTGCTCAAGAATAGATTAGTGCCTTAAGAGTACCTTAAAAAACAACAAAAAATAAATAATAGTAATAAAAAACAACAAAAAAAGTACCTTGTTGTGCTTGTATTTCAATGCTCAATTTACAGAAAAACATATAATAGTTTTTTGAAGTTAGTCAATATGTTCACACAGAATTTCCTTTGAAAGATTAAATTTTACAACCCTTTCACAACTTGTTTGAACTTTTAGCTTTATTGTATGTAAATCAAAACAATTCTTTAAACCTAGTCAAAAATCTGCAGTTTGACATCATCTGCATTTTACTTATAATGTTTAAGGCCTCCTAGGGGAGCCCTTTAAGAGACAGGGCTAGGAAAACGTGCACTTCCTAAGGCCTAAAAACAGGCAAAGCTAGGAGGCATGAACAGATTTTGAGATGGATCTATCTGCTTTTCATTCCAGGGGTTCCATGAGTAAAACAGGTTTCTCCACAAAACAGGGTCAATGGTGCCTTCTCTGTTTTTCCCGAGGAGCCCCATGCCCCTAGGAGTTATCTTAGGGCCTCTCATGCATGCATTAAGAGTGACAATACAAAATGCAGAAAAAGAATGTAGTTGACTGAGAAAAAAAACGTTTCTTAGCAAAATACAATCTAGGAAGAGGAAAACATAAAGGCCTTTTAAATATACCTATAACGTGGATATCCACTTTTAATTAAGCGGAGCACTCTTTAAGAAAATCCTTTTAAATCCCTTGTTATCTGGCTTTAGTCATGTAAAGCGGCCAACATTTCTGGCTTCCAAACTTCACTAAAGGCTCAGAGAAAGGAAAATCCAAGGTGGTTTGTGTAGGGGAAAAAAAAAAATCAACAAATGTCAAAAAGATCATGCAGATATCAAACCAGAAAGGACTCATTCCCTAAGTCGGGATTTAATCCAAGCTGCCATTGTGAAATGGCAGAGGCTAGAACAAAGCATTTCCGCGTAGTTACAGGTCATACTTCCAAGGACACAACACAAGATGGAGGCCTGCAGCAAAGTTTGCTACTGACCAAACGGAAACACATGCGAAGCACAGGAGATTGGCTACAGCTTAAGGCCAACCTCACAAATCCTTTTTCATAATTCAGACTTTACAGAGAACATAAACAGTGATCCTTATCATTCCTGGCATAGCATAACATCTTTTAAAAAGAAAAAAAGAAAAAGAAAAAGCTTCTTTTAAAAAAGTTAACTTCTGACTGGTGGAGAAAAGAAAACAAAAAACAAAAAACACAGCTTAACTGCCGACTGGTTGGAGCAAAGGAAAAAAAAGGTACCTGGGGAAGAACCTCTCATTCTTATGCAAATGAATTCCTCCAACAGGGAGAGACTTCTGGTGGGGAATGCTGGCCAGACTGTCACCTGGGGCCTTTGGGCCATAGCCCCCATTCACCCATTCATCCTGTGATCACCTGCCGCTGTTGGGGTGTGGTGGTGCGTGGAGGGTATTTGATTTGCTTTTCTAAGACCACCAGAGCGCGTACAAAAGAACCAGCGAGTAGGCAAGGGTAGGAGCAAAACTGCAAATTTTTTTTTGGTCACCTAGCTTCAGGGAAGAAGGTGTGGAGGTGAGGTCTGTTGGCCTCCGGCAAAGGAGGCCAAGAGAGTCACCCAGTGAAGCTCTCCGACGAAGTTCCTAATACAGCCCTGACCAGAGTGACGGACTGAGGAAGGCCGCGTGGCGCGCTGGCCGAGAGCGGCTTTTCTAGGAGTGGGAGGGCAATAGGCGGGACAGGGGCGAGTCGGGGGCGTTCCGCAGGTGCGACCACGTAAATCTTGGTCTCTTTGGATTGATGTCACCTGGCGCATGCCCAGTTGGTCTGCACCTTCCCTGGCGCTGGCTGCATTTTCGCGCACGCGGGAAAAGTTAGTGAAGAACCCGGAAGTGCGCCATCCTGCCTCCGTTCGTCCAAACAGTATTTTTACACCCAGGATCCAACCAAGAATTGTGCATTGCATTTAGTAGGCATTTTTAAAATTTTCCTCTGAAATAGAAGAGTGACTTTGCCTTTGTATGTCTTCTCTGTCATGGATATTTTAAAAAGTTCAGGTTTTTGTGAGTACAGGTGGTATATCTCCCAATTGAATTTGTCTGATTATTTTCTGCTTATTCAGAGTAAACATCTTTGTCAAGAATACTATACAATGATTATTGTGTCATTTATTGTTTGAGGCTGTAAAGTCAGTTTGTAATAGTATTGTTGATGTTGTTTGATCATGAATTATGCAGTGTCCTCCAGATTTCTTCACGTAAAAATTGTAGATTTTTTTTGGAGTTTATTAGTAATCAATGAATATAATGTTTTCATACATCGTGGAGTGTTTTTTGTTTATGTGGTGTTACTATTTGCATAGAATATATTTTTTGTTCTTTCACTTTCAATCTCCATTAGTCCTGTCCACTGGAAAAGCCTAAAAACAATGATACCACAATAGATCTAGATCTAGTTGCCCAGAATTTTATTCCTAAACACTGTAACATTCTAAACGATGAGGTTTTTGTTATTAGTATTGTTGAAAATGTAACCTCATAGAAAGGCCAAGGGAAAAAAAGGCTTAGAAGCAAAAGGGAAAAAGATCTTTTGGTCCGCATGTCACTCACCTTTTCTCCTGCCCCAGGTTTGGGCACCAAAATGGTGCAGAATTTTGCTCCCTCATTCAGTTGAAACCAGGTTCTTATCACATGACCAGGAGAGATAAGGCACATGACACACTGAAGGGTGACTAGAGTGGAATATATTGGCTGAAAAGGAAAAAAGTAAAAAAACAAAAACAAAAACAAAAAACATCCTCAGCAAAGTGAGAAGGGATCCTGATGGCAGGCTTCCATCTCATAGAATGAATTACAGTCCACCACGCAGAAGCTGAGGCCAGGCTCCTCACTCCCTGCACAAGGCACAAACTTCGCGTGGCTCCACCCCATTCTTCCAGTCCACAGGTGTGTTGGAGATTTTCTGGGACCCTCCCCCTTATCTGCCTCCTGCATCTATTACAGTTTTATATCTTTTAACCTGTTTTAATTTTAAGTTTAATTTGAATATTTTGTCTAATATTAGTGTGCTAGTTTGATGTAAGTATAGCCACCCTTTCTCTCTTTTGGTTGCTATTTGCATAGAATATATTTTTTGTTCTTTCATTTTAAATCTCCATTAGTCCTGTCCACTGGAAAGGCCTAAAAACAATGATACCACAATAGATCTAGATCTAGTTGCCCAGAATTTTATTCCTAAACACTGTAACATTCTAAATGATGAGGTTTTTGTTATTAGTATTGTTGAAAATGTAGAAGATCACCCTAAATGGAACAGAAACAATCGTGAAGGAATTCCACTATCCAAATTTGGGACAATTAGGGAACAAAATATTAATTATAGTAATAAACATAATGGATAAAAAATAAGTAATAAGTCCATTTGATACACACATATGCACACACACACACAATACACACGCTCTGGGGAGAAAAATTTCTTCTTTGGAACAAAAAACACTCCATGATGTATGAAAACATTATATTCATTGATTACTAATAAACTCCAAAACAATTTACAATTTTTATGTGAAGAAATCTGGAGAACACTGCATAATTCATATGATCAAACAACATCAACAATAATATTGCAAACTGACTTTACAGCCTCACTCAAACAATAAATTACATAATAATAGTTGTATAGTATTCTTAACAAAGATGTTTACTCTGAATAAGCAGAAAAAATCAGACAAATTCAACTGGGAGATGTACCACCTGTACTCACGGAAATCCGAACTTTTTAAAATATCCATGACAGAAAAGACATACAAAGGCAAAGGCACTCTTCTATTTCAGAGGAAAATTTTAAAAATGCCTACTAAACACAATGCACAATTCTTGGTTGGATCCTAGGTGTAAAATGTTGTTTTTATTAGCAAGTTGTTTATTAGCAAGTTTTATTATTTGAATTAAAATTGTTGAGTGTGATAATGGTATTTTACTTAAGTAGAAGAATGCTCATTTTCTTTAGAGATACATGCTATAGCAAGTATGAGTCACATGTCAGTATGTTTGCCATTTAATTTCAAATGGTTTTTGAAATTTTCAAATGATTCATCCAAAACAAATCTGCATTTATACTATATCCAGAGCTATATTAGAAAGACAGAGAGCTATATTATTGTGGTCAATGATGAAAACTGACATATCAAGAATGAGGCTATACTTGTGGCAGCTTATTTTAGTGTTTTCACCTTCTTTGTATTTCTCAAGAAATTATAAATAAAAGTGGGGAACAAAACCAAAGCAACCAAAGAACAGAATACAAGAGACAAAGAATTATAATTATTTTTGCATATTTCTTTAACTGGAAAATTATATTGAGTCCCTTGGCTTATTTTTATAATCTAGGGAAATTATAAAGTGCAGGCTATTGTTTATTTTTCATGTACATATGCTACAAAGTTCATTTTAATCAGTTTAAAATATGTATAATCTTCCAAAGAAATAAAAGCACAAGAATATCTATACGCAAGTGATTGGAATATTTTATTTAGAGTTCTTTTTTTAGCAAATTAATTAGTTACATAATGAAGAAGAAAAAACATTTATTTTTGCCTTGGACAGATGTCATCTTTCATCTCTAAGAGCTTGTCTCAATGAAGAAAGGATGTATTTCATAAATTATCACTTTCCTTTTTTGAAGTAAATGTTAATGTTTATTTGAGGGAAATTATTTGTGGAGAATTATTGGAAAGTGCAATAAAATTATGTAATTTAAATAATTTACCATATTTTAGAGAATATTTAAATGAATACGGGAAAATTAAATTACTACAGGAACTCATTCCTAGAGGAAAAGAAACAAGATTCAGCAGTAAAATTTAGTTTTCTCAGATGTATCTCATCTACACATATTATCTCATAAAGGTTGTATACATATCTTTTTTGAGTCTCATTTATTTATTGAAAAATGAGAATAATAATGTTATCATAATATTGTTACAAGAATTTAAATACAAAATGGAATATACCTAAACCAAAACCAGATAAGTAGTTTAATGATCAATAAATAATAAATTGCCATTGATACTATGTTTCTTCTGTTAGCAAGGCTTGTTTTGTTTATATGTGACCCACATGAGGTCTCGAAGCTTTTTTATAAATATTTATCAGGATTTCTGAAAAGCAAATTCAATTGTGCTATTAGCTTCAATTTTATGTGTGTGTTGGTGTGAGTCTGTACACGTGTGTGTAGCTTTCATCTCAAGAACACATGGCAAATGTATTTTGAAAATTATTATTATTTAAGATTTGCAAGGTCTTCATGAAGAATGATCTTAGAAGAAATACTCTGTTAGGATATATTTTATAAAGCAAAAAAGAGAATATACTCAAATTCATGTGTGGGCATAATTAGAGATGAAGATCAAAATATCTCTTTAACAAAGATAGTTTACCTAAATTCCTACTGCATATTAAAAGAATTTCACTTATATTATAGTTTGAGTTACATTTTACAGTGCACATAAATTTTCATGAAAATCATATTATATAGATAAAATGTATTAATATAAATATAAATTGCAATACATAAATATATGAGTTTGATAACCTAAGAATTTAGAAAGTTTCCTTTAAGTGCTTAATATTTGGTATCATTTAAACATATTACCTTTTGAAGTTTTGATATATTTATATGAACAACAGAACTCTATAAAATATTAATACAATGAATAATTTTGTCATATTACATGGGAAAGCATTCATATAAAATTAACAAATATTATTGCAGAATAAAAAAAATTGGGATGAGTAACACTCCAACATTTCCATATAAACATATTTCGATGTAAATCTCTGCAATGTGAAATCATTTGGATTTCATTTTTACAGAACTAGCTAATATCGACATAAATTATCTTTAAATAAAGCTCAGATCTATCCTGTCTTCCTCAAGTCTTCCCCTTCCAGCCTCAAAACTTGCTCCACATTCATTAAGGAAGTAAAAGAAAATAAATTCTAAAAATTATGATACATCATATTATCAGTGATGGGATTTTGAGTCTGCAGGAGGTGTTAGAAACTACCTTATAAACTGGTTTCAGGAAAATTCTTAATTTCTCATTTTTAAAAATTACTTTTTAAAAATTGTGCTATCTTCATTTTGTTCCATCTTCTATGGATATATTTCATAAAGCAGGCACAGTGCCATCTACAACTCTTCTTGTAGACGGTACTGAACCATCTACACTTCCCCAACTTAGGGTCAATATTTTTCTCGTTCACATTTATGTGGATAAAGTGCTTTAAAGCAATATATTTCTTTTGGCTGTGTTTCAAAAAACTAAATCAAATCTCTGTTATAGGAAAGCTGATGATGAGACTCCAAATTTTGCATTTTTATGTATTTCTTCAAGATATTTTTTATACTTTGAGTTTGAGAGCAAACTTCCAGGAATGTGGGCAAGAAACTTATTATGACTTACTATATCTCTTCCATGAAGCCCTATCAGATTGTACAACTTAGCAAGGACAAGGACTCAACACAATTCGTGGCTTTGTGAAGTTCTAAATATCATGAAGAGGATTGTTTCTGTAAATATATTCCTTCAGTGTTGTGTGTGTGTGTGTGTGTGTGTGTGTGTGTGTGTTGAGAAGGTGAGTACAATAATGGGGACAGTATTAACAGGAAGGAAGAGCAAAGCTGGAGTTAGAGATATTTTCATTTAGAAATCATGCCTGTATTAGTGAAGCAAGGGTTTTGAGATTTTGATTTCTGGGCACAGGTAAAAAAAAACCTAAAGGGAAGACTATTATACTAATGTATAATACTCTTTCTTTTAATCTTATCTAATATGGTTTGTGACCAATCTGTTATAATACAATGCAGTTGAGGATCAAAGTTCAAACACAGAGATGTGTGAGCACACATCTCTCACACAGACACACACATATTCAATTGCAGAAAGCTAGTAAATTAAAACAGTAATCAAAACGAGGTTTTAGACATTATTAGTATTTTGTTCTCTAACCAAAACATGCATAGACATAAGATTTTCAACATCTGGGATACCGTTTACCTTTCAGAAGATAAGGGTATTAGGTTGTTGGACAAGATGTTAGTTGTTTAAAATATGTATATACTTTAAATAGAACTATATAAAATGTGGCAGAGTGCTATTCTCAGTTTAATCATAGTTGCAGGTATATAAATTTCTCTTATGTTTGCCTTTATTGCTGCACACATTAAATATTTACAATTTAATAAAATAAAATAATAATAAACCAAAAAATAATAAAATAAATTCTCAAGTTTAGATATTAACAAAGTCATGGCAATTTACCAAAATCCACTCAACTTGATACGGAAGCCCCTTTAATTTTCTCTTGTATTCAGACAAGCTAACATGCTCAGTATTCTATTGTGATTTCAAAACGATCTTGAGTGATTAATTTTGTATATTAATATAGCCAACTATACATTGAGGTATTGTCCCTAAGGAAGTAATCTTGCAAATTCAGACTACCAATGAATGATGCCTTGGCGGAAATATTGCCAATAATAACATTTAAGTATTGGAAAATTATGGTATCGGATAATGAAGTCTTAGAATATATAACACTCAGACAACTGTCAGGTTGGTTGAAGGCCTTGGAAGATTTAAATATTTATTAGCAGGAAGGTCATATATTAACACAAATTCAGTAATTCATTTTCAGGACATTGAGTTAAGTTGAGAAAGAAGGGGGAAAAGAAGCTCTTATTAAAGATACCATGATGTTCAAAGTCGTGTGAATGTGCTTAGCATATAGCTGCCTATATCATTTTGCCAAATGACTGGATTAGAAAATAGTTTAAAGCTTTGCAAAATGTAAATTCCTCTTCTAAAATTCAGGTGCCCTTTGTAATACTTATTTCAAACTTTTAGTAACATTTTGGAAAATAAAGGTATTTGCATTTGCTTCATTATCCTTCCATGTTCCAAGAAACAACTGGAAAGTAATGGAAGCTGTGCTGTAACAAACCTTCAATGTAAGAATCAGGACAGTTGGCCGGGCATGGTGGCTCATGCCTCTAATCCCAGCATTTTGGGAGGCCGAGGCTGGTGGATCACTTGAGGTCAGGAGTTCAAGAACAGCCTGGCCAACATGGTGAAACCTCGTCTCTACTAAAAATAAAAAATTAGCCGGGTGTGGTGGCACACACCTATAGTCCCAGCTACCTGGGAGGCTGAGGCAGGAGAATCACTTGAACCCAGGAGGCGGAGGTTGCAGTGAGCAGAGATTGCACCACTACACTCTAGCCTGGGTGACAGAGCTCAGTCTGTCTCAAACAAAAAAAAAAGAATCAGGACACTCATGTGCCTATTAGAATTTAGAATGAATGCATTCCTTTTCATTGTATTGTTATCACTGGCAGGTTTTGGAAGGCTATATTTCTCTGAGTTGGCATACATAATATACCGAATTTTCTAAACAATCTATTTAGATGAAGAAAATTTCACAACCTTGGGATTTCCAAATTCTACTCTTTTCCGTCTTAACCCCTTGCTTATTTTTGCCATAATAAGTATCACAATCAGGCAATTTTTTGGGTCTATTATCATATTATCACGAAATGTTTTGTTTTCACTTACCTCTAAAAAGAATGTGTTTTATGTCAGTGGCCACCATATCTCATTTTCACATTTGTGTCCCCAATCTTTAGCATAGTACCAAACAATAGTAGAGTTCATTAATTGCCTAGGGACTAAATTAATGACTTAATGAGTGAATGAAATAGTCCAGAGCTTGTTGCTATAATTAATGTTAATGTGTTTATGTAAAGAGAATACATTATGTAAGAGACAACCTGGCAAATAGTCCAAGAACACAAAACCCTTGAAAAATAGAACTTGAAAAGAACATTAATGGGAGGCAAAGTAAGGATATGAGTATGTATCAATTATTGGCAGTTGCACAGGGTCAGACTCCATTTATAGGAGCAGATTACTAAGCACTGATTTTTGAAGCAATGTTAAAGCAGAAGATTCAATTGATTATGGAGGTTTATTGTTGAAAATATTACCAAAATATGGTTCCAAGGAAGAGAATCAGAGATAAGTTCTTGGTCCTCTATAGTAATACTACTACTATACTAAAAAGAAGAAAATTAGAAGAATTTGTCCTGCAGTGTTTCACTCTGTCTCTAACAATAACACCCAATTTCTCTGCACAAAATAAACTGGTTTAAGTGATTTTCTGTGTCAAAAAATGAAAGTAGCATCAACATCCACCCAGTTACTTAAGTCAAATACCTGGGAATCCCTGAAACTCTTCACTCCCATAAGATATTTATGTCCAATTCGAAATCAAGTTCCATAAATTTCTAGTTAATTAGTGTTTCCTGAATCTGCTCTCACTTTTTCTTTGATAGTCATAATGGCTTGGTCAAGATTTCATCATTTCTTACCTAGATTATTACAAAAATTTACTAACTGCTCTTTCTTCATTTGATCTTGCAACTTAGAATCAAATCTCCAAAGTGCTTATCAGGAGACTTTCTGAATTATTAAACTAGTTAAATTTTGATTGCTAAGTATAGTTTCTTAATAAAGTTCAAAGTTGTTAATTGCCTTTATAACTTGCCTATCCCTATAATCTCATCAGCAATAATGCTGTTACATTACTTCCTTCATTATTCTCTTCAGCAATGTTGCTAACTTCTGGTACTGAAATATCTCAATATTGCATACCTGTGAGAATTTGCATACATAATTTCCTCTAACTAGCATGCTCTTCTCTTTCTTTTGGTCCATATCACTCTGATTAAAATTTGGTAAGTAGGAACCTAATCTTTGAAGTGAGACCACCTATTTACTAGCTGTGACTCCCTACACTCAACTTTTCCCCTCAGTGAAATAGTTCAACAAGAGTTAATGATGTTGAAGTCTATAATAAAGTGAATGCTTGCATCCTCCCAAAATTCACATTAAAATCCTAAACCCAACAAAATAGCATTTTGAGGTGGGCTTTTGGGAGGTAATCAGATCATGAGCGTGAAGCCCTCAGAATGGGATTAGGGCCCTTCTAAGAAAAGGCCACGGAGCCAGCCTGCTTTCCTTCTGCCATGTGAGCATACTATGAGAAGTAGACAGCCTGCATCTCAGAAGAGGGCCCTCAACAGAAGCAACCATGCTGGGACCCTGATCTTGGACTTTCAACCTTTGGAACTGTGAGAAATACATTTTGGTTGTTTATAAGCCACCCATCTATTATACCTTGTTTTAGCAGCCCGATCTAAGCTAAAGTTCTTAGAGTGTCTGGTACCCGGGAAGTGTCTGATGAACATTAATTATTGTTTCAGATTTTCCAAACCTATGTCAATTGTGACCCAACTAGAAATTTGTGATTTCTCAATATTTTAGCAAAATTTTCATTGTGGTACTATAAGGCACTGCAGACTTTTACCATAAACATTTTCACGCTACAAAAGTTGTTATTAAATGTGTCTATATTCCTACCTAATTTATAAATTACTGGGGCTGAAGGATATATTATTCAAGGTAGGCAAACAGTTGCATCAGTCACCCCTAAATTTTAGTAATTATTAAAAGTCCAACATGGGTGCTCTTTGGTAGGCACTCTTCTGGAATGTTCTGCTAGTAGCAATGACTCAAGGACCTTAGTGCTTTTCTGCTTGTCTCTTCTTGACTTTATCAGAGTCCTTAACATGAAACTAGCAGTTGGGGAAAGTACATTGCATATGCTCTCCCGTCGTTTTTCTTTCGTCCCTTCCCCTGCTCTCCCCTCCTCACCTTTCTTTTAATGAACACAGCCTGACAGTGACTTGCAATATTTCAGTCTACATTTTGCTGGCTAGGACTTAGTCATATGCTACACACATCACTCTTGCATACAACCCTTTCAGACAAAAGGTCTGGATAAAAGTAGGCAGCAGTTTTTTAAAATGTTAAGTTGTGATGACTAAATGAGACAGCAATAACAATCAAATAAACTAAAATCCCAGCATCTGAGCAGGGGTAGAGCGCTGGATATTCATGACCTTTTGATTTCTGACCTGCTCCTGAAAACTTGCTACTCCTTCTGAAAAAGAACTCCCCGTGCTGCCTTTCCAAGCTGCTGCGAGGACATTTTATTCAGGCTAAATGCTGAATTTACCGCCACACCTGACTGTTAACTCAGACAGCAGACAGTGGTTTCAGCTCCTGCACTTTCCTGGCAAAATACCTCCAGATATTGTCCACAGTAGTGAGACATATTAACTGATGTCATGGACACAAAACTATTTCAATCGAGCTGCCTCAGAAAACAAGGACTGGACTGAATTGTTCAATCTGGATAGGGAACGCCAGGGCAGTAGCCCCCATGCTGGAAGGCCACAATGGGGGCTTCTGTTAACCTAATTGCCTGATTACTGAATATCATGTTTGGAGTGCCCTTACATTGAAAAACTCTGTTTCCAGGGCACCAAACATCTCTGATGAGATTGTGCTTCTTGTGTATTATACTCTATCAGCACATTGCCTTAGCTCTGAAAGATACTTAGGTTAGCCTCACCTTACTGGCCAGAATTGTGCTATATGTCGTAAATTTATGCCTTAGGCCAGATTAAAAAAAAAAAAAAAGATAAAAAAGATTTATGATTCTTTTATTTACTTTTTTTTTAAAGCTTCCTGAGTCTCTAAAGTAGATCCAGAGGGGCTATGGGATATATTTTTTTAATTTATATATTTTTTTTCTGTTTTGGCAATGGTTGGGCCTCATGTTTATATTCAAGAAGGGCCTGATCATTCTGCTAGAAATAATTTTAATCATAATCATGATCTTCTGTTGCATCGAACAAATTACTGACAGGCCCCTGAAGTATGACCCATTTGGTTCCATGGTAAACTGGCCTATTTTCTTGCTCAAGTCCTGAAAAATCAAGGAGTGGAGGTGAAAAGTATGGCTCCTGGTCACAAAAGTGTGGCTCCTGGTTATATCGATGTTTGAATTTTCAGACTCAACGTTAGGGGATTATAAAGCCTTTACCTGGAAGTTCTTCACAAGCAAAAGCTGCCCTCCCCACACCAGAAGTGGTGCACAGCCAGTGCAATGCATCCTCTGAAGGAAGCTGCAGTCAAGGATTCTGTTCCCTTGGGCCAACAAGCTCTTACATATATTTCCATTCTTAGCTCTGGGAACTTCGTTCGTAGTTCTCCTTTCTGAGGTTCCTTATGGGAAGGAGGAAGAGGAAACCTTGAAGACTGTTCCCTACTATCTCAGTACTCATTATTTTTCGCCCCCCTCCTTTTTTTTTTTGCCTTTCCCTGGGCCCCAGGGTCCATAAAACTATAGCCTCTCCTTGTCTGGGGCTACCTCAGCTATTAGAGGACCACGACATCTGCGCCAAACTTCCTGATCCTTGAACCAGTGCACCCGTTCCATGGGGCAAAATGGAAAAGGCCCTTTCTCTTGTTTTGGCGTCTTGCTTTTATTATCAAGATGAGTGATCAAAAGCTTAATAGTTAACCATCATTTTGGCTTGTTGTTGCTATAAGTGACTACTCTGCCACCTGGCAGTTCAGCTCTCTCTCCAACTGAGCTGAGCTCCCAACAGGTAGGTACATACATAAGGAACTAAACAATAATTTAGGGATTAAACTACAATATCTTGAACAATAGCCTACAGAAATGAATTTATAAAGAAAATAAAGTTACATAATATATTAAAGAAAAAACATATAAATTATCAAACTAAATCATTTATGATGAAAAGTTAATATTTATACAAATAATACAGACAAAAACTACTGGCAAATACTCTGAACAAGTCAGTCAGGTTGGTGGGGTTCTTGAGGTTCTAATTTGAACAAGAAAAGGAAAAGGCTGTGAACTGCTGGTTTTCATCTTGCACCACGGTTTCAGCCAAACAGGTATTATTTTATGTAGAAAGGCTGAAGAAGTTCAGGTTCAGCTTCGAGATGTCTCTAGCTTTGATCAGATTCAAAAAGAGGATTCAAAATACATTTTTTAAGAACTGGTACATATTAATAAAATACTTTTCAAAAATTAAACCTTCAGTTATATGTAGATATTCATTTGCTGTGTAAACAAAACATTTTTTTCCTTTTTATGCAGGTGTTTTTACATCTTGAAAACATATTTATGTTTAGTATGCCCATCTGCCTGTCCTGCTGTGATATTGTTTTCTGGATACAAAGTGATTTGTTTTTCTAAGACCACCAGAGTGAGCACAAAAGAACCAGCAAGTAGGCAAAGGTCAGGAGCAAAACTGCAAGTTTATTTTGGTCACCTAGCTTCAGGGGAAGAAGGTGGGTAGGGAGAAGTCTGTTGGCCTCCGGCAGATGAGGCCAACAGAGTCGCCCGTGGCGCTCTCGGATGGAATTCCGACAGTCCCCACTGCAGTGGGGAGCTGGGAAGTCCGCCTGGGACCTGGGCCGAGAGCGGCTTTTCTAGGAGTGGGAGGGCAATAGGCGGGGCACGGGCGTGTGTGTGTGTGTGGCGGGGGGGTTCCGCAGGTGCGACCAGGTAAATCTTGGTCTCTTTGGATTGACATCACCTGGTGCATGCCCAGTTGGTCTGCACCTTCCCGGGTCGCCGGCTGCATTTTCGCGCGCGGGAAAAGTTGGGGGAGGGATGAAGAACCCGGAAGTGCACCATCTTGCCTCCGTTCGTCCAAACACAAAGATCTAAATTAAACACTCCCATTTCTCACTTCACAGAACTTGGATCAGAACATTCACATGAGATACAGTAAGTTACCTGTTTTGAAGTCAGTTTCTCCCTGTAGCCTATGCCATATCTGCATATTCTGACAGAGTAAATACTCCATAAGTGCATGCTATTGAATAACATTGAACTGTTCTTGCTGATATGACGTTACCTGTCAAGAGAAATCACATTTAAGGAGATCAACACGCATTTCAAATTCATTCATTCATTAATTTAAAAGAAAAGTTTTATAAATAACTTATTTTGGTCTCCATAATTATTCTGAAATACGTATTTCATGTGAGTTTTCAGCTTTCTTAGTCAATGCTCTGGTAAAAAGGCTTGCATTACAGTGCCTGAAGTAGTGGGAAAACTGTTTTACAATAAATCATGCAAAGGCTGTTTACAACTTTAGCTCATATCCTATTTTACAGTAATAGAAATAGTCAATAAAATCACATTAAAAAGCACATATTATTTTCACCAACACTTAATAATGTTAAAAAACTACTATGAAAGGTAAATGGTGGAAACTAAACTATGTATGAATATTTTCTAAATAGTCTAATTTTCACTTTGTCAGTACTTTTCTTACAGAGGGAATTTCAGGTTCTCCTTTAGAATTTTCATTTTATGTTGCCTGTCTTTACTGTTGTGATTTTTTGGCTTGCATACTGAAACTTTAAAAGTGCAAATTTATACCTCCTAAAATATTTGGAGTTTCTTTGTTAAATGTTTACAATTTAATGCAAATCATATTAATTCAATTATATCAATGTATAAGGTAATATATTTCTATTTATATATTGCTTAATAATAATCATTCTTATACTATCGAATGACAAGCTGAGCATGATGGTTGTAACTGGAAAACAATGAAAAGGACCAGGATAAACGAGAGACTGGTTTTCTCTCAAGTCTGCATAATCCATGCTTGCAGCACCAGAATGTAGCCTATGAAGAAAATACCAGAGGGGAGTCGGTTCAAAAATCAGCAGTTAATAACTATCAATAATCCAAAACTATATGGAATTAAGTCTAAATTCTGTGATATTTCAAGCTCTTTCTTTTCTCTTTCTCTGTGTTTTTTGTTCTACTTAGCTCCTTCAAATATTTTAAAAATATTTTAAGATCGTCATTATTCATCCCTCAATATTAAATTTTCTTTTATGTGGCCTTTCCTAATCCCTACAATGATATTCCATATATTTATCTAACCTTCAATATGTTCACTTTTATAGTACACATTGTACTTTTTTAATATCTAAAGACAAAGACGAAATCAATTGTTTATGACTATGCCTCTAGTGTGTAAAACATTTCTTGCTTAATGTAAGTGCTCAAGCTGGTGAGTGAGTGCTATACTGTAAGATCCAGAGGGGGCAGGGAACATGTCAAATACTGCACACCAAACGTCTTATTATGTGGCCAAAACATATCAATGGAGATCAATTGAATGCATTATTGGAAGAGCAAATCAATTTCCTTCATCATCAAAGTCACACAAATCTGTCAATTGGAAACAATATTTAAAAACTGAGCTTATTTCAGAAAGAAGGGAAAATCCCATTAAGAAGAAACAGCTAATTTAATATGAATCATAACAATTTGTAATTTTCTTTCCACATTTAGATTGTATATAACTGTAACGTTGATTGTTGTAGATACGCGTAGCTATTTGGTGGTGGTACATACATTTTTATGCATCTGATAAAAAGGATTTAAAAGATTGCTCAGAGCTGTCATACATTTTTTTTTTTTTAGAAATGATTAACCCCTTGAAAAATAGCAAACAAAATGAATTTTACTTCTAATTTTTAATCTAGTTTTCTCATATTAGCTTATTTTTTATTTGAAGGATATACAATATGTCCTGAACACTTATTTAGCTACATATTTCTATGAATAATTCTAAAATGATTTAGTTTTATTAATCTCATATTGTGAGCTTTAATAAAATATAAGCCTTACTAGATGAGATGCAGTTTTGGCAATTAGGAAGACAAATTGTGTGCATGTATAGTCTTCTTGGAAATAAACAAAATAGTGTTTTATTAAATGACTCAAAACTTAATTGTAAAGCAGTCTTACTGATAATCACGACATTTCTTAGAAAATCATTACACTTTTAAAAGATGAAGTCGGCCGGGCGTGGTGGCTCAAGCCTGTAATCCCAGTACTTTGGGAGGCCGAGACGGGCGGATCACAAGGTCAGGAGATCGAGACCATCCTGGCTAACACGGTGAAACCCCCGTCTCTACTAAAAAATACAAAAAACTAGCGGGCGAGGTGGCGGCGCCTGTAGTCCTCCGGAGGCTGAGGCAGGAGAATGGCGGGAACCCGGGAGGCGGAGCTTGCAGTGAGCTGAGATCCGGCCACTGCACTCCAGCCTGGGGGACAGAGCGAGACTCCGTCTCAAAAAAAAATAAAAATAAAAATAAAAGATGAAATCAGACCTTCTATAACCTGAACAAAACACGTTGGTAATAAAAGTATGATTGGGAAAACTGCATATTTGAAAGTATAAGAGATAATTTAGTCTTGTGCAATTAATGATATGAGAATTAATTGTTGTCTTTTGTGTGGGGTTTTTATGTGGTCTTATAAAATTAGAATAACTAATAGATATTTAGTGGTATATCCAATGTTTTATGTTCTATTGTTTACCTGTGGGAAACAGATGGTGGTACAGTTTAATTTCGTGGTGGGATCAATCCTAGAGGGAAGACTCAGAGAGCTAACGGCTGGATAGAGAAAGAAATGCCCAGGTACAGAGAATCAAATAGAAAGATAGTGGAAAGATGTCCCAAGAACAAAATTGAGGTAGACCACCAAGAAGGTACGCAGGCGATTATGTTTAATTATTTGATGGGAATTTAAAGTGGAGATGAGACAATATAATCAGGTTTTAAAATGAGAAGAGAATATATTTCAATCTAATGAAAGAATAAAAATATACTTAGTAAATGAGCCAGAAAATATCATCTTAGCTAAAAGAATAGAAAGTTGGGGCAAAATGTTACGGCTAGTAAGTTGTTACCTATGTAACATAATAAAAGCGATCCTGATTATTTTTCTATTTTAGAACCTAATGTAGTGTCCAGAATAAAAATTCATTCAATGAATGATGAACATGATGTAAATGTCAGTCTATATATCTGTCATTCAAAGCTATCAGCTATTTTTTTTCCAGAAAAGGTCAGCAGTTGTGGAAAAAAAAAGAAATTCAACAAGAATTATGGATATATGACTTTGCAAACTGAACAGAGAATACAAACAACACTTCTCCACTGAGTGTCAGGCACTGTTTTGTTTGTTTGTTTGTTTTAGGAAAAAAATCTAAAACTGAATGATAACGAAAACACTGTACTGAGTTTCAGATATTCAGGCCGTTGAAGTACTGGCATATGCTTGTTATTTTTCTTCAGAAAAATAAATCTCTACCAAGTCTCATTTACTACCCCAAATATTCTATTGAATATAGATAACAACAAACTTAAACCATCTACTTGTTTAAGAATAAGAACTTCACACACTGATGTAAGATTTTGTGCATGCTCCAATAATTGTGGTGTAAACTTAGGTTTCTAAAAAAGTCCTTTGATAGTTTTTAAATGAAACTATAATAATGTATACAACAAACTATACAGAAATGGTTCATGTGGTAAGTTAGACAATTGTATGTGCCCGTATGTATATGGACAAAAATTACACATAGAACATTTCCATCACTCCAGAAAATTCACACAAGTTCCTCATCACTCATTTTTGTCTCTCTCTGAGTCAGCTGCGTTCTGGTTGCTATCGTTATTGATTAGATTTGCCTGCTAATGTGAATAAATTATCCATGTTTGTGTTTCCTTTTGTTTAAAATAGTGTCTTTTAGATTCATCTATGATGTTTTATCAATAATTTGTTTTTTCATAGCAAAATATTACTCAATACCATGAATAAATTTTAATGTGATTATGCTTTTTGTTGTGAACATTTGTGTTTTGTCCAACTATAGATTCTCATGAATGTATATGTACAAATATTTTTGTGACCTTTTGGTAATTTATATGGCTGAGTACCTAAGTATTAATTTGCAACGTTATAAGCTAGATGTATATTTAGCATTAATTAAAACAGTTTTCTAAAAAGTGGTTATGTAACTATTCTCCCACCAGCAATGCATAAGGGTTCTAATTATGTCAATATTTGCCAGCATGTGGTAACATAAGTACTTTTGGTTGTAGCTATTTTAGAGTGTATGAAATAATCTCTTAATGTGTGTTTCATTTGCATTTTCAAAATGAATAATAATATTTAACATATTTTCCTGTGTGTATTGGACATTCTTACTTTTTTTTTGCAAATTGAGTGTTCATATTTTTGCCAATTTTTATTAGTTTTTCTTTCTGTTGCAGATGTGTACGAATATTTTAAAATCCAAGTGTTAGTTCTCTAACAGATATATGCATGGCAAATATTTTCGTAAAGTCTGTGACTTGCATAATCAATTTCTTAATGATGTATTTTAATAGTAAATATATTTTATATTATGATAAACTTGTCTTTTTAAAAAAAGATTACTGCTTATTATATACTATCTAAAAAAACTTTAATTAACCCAAAGTTATTAAGATATTGTTATATGTTTTATGCTAAAATATTTGTGTTTCTGTATTCTATAATTGTCTCAAATTATTTTTTAAGGTACAGAAAGAGGTGAGTGGCATATCTCACTTTTCTATGAAGATATTTGACTGTCATCAGTGTCAATGGTTCAAAATATTTTCTTTTTACCATTTATCTGACATGAAAAGTGGGTAAAAGGTATCAATTGAAATAAAAACATACATGTAAAAACTCAACTGAATATATATGTATAGGTCTAATTCTGCATTATTTATTATGTTCTACTGATCTATTTGTTATTGTTCTGTGAATGCAACACTATCTTGACTGTGTAACCCTTAAAGCAAAACTAGACAACAGTAATTTTAGGTCATTTCACTTTGTTAATCTTTTCTTAAAAATCTTGGTATTTCTAGATTTTTTGTATTCCCATGAAATCTTACGGGCTGCTTTTCCAGTTTTTCAAAAATTTGCCTGTATTTTGAATGCAGTCATGTTGAAACTATGTATTAATTTATGCAGAATGAATATCATAAAATACAGTCTTATAATTTCTGAATGTATTACATATCTACTTTTATTTAAATATTTTTAATGTTTTCTTAGCTCTACATTCTAGTGTATTGTGTAAAAGATTTGCACAATTATTGTAGACCCATTTTAAGATATGTATATGCTATTATATTAGTTTACTAAAATCATTTTGCAATTGTTTTTTGTGAATATATGGATATAAAATTGATCTTGTGTATTGATTTTATATCCTGCACATTGCTAAATTCATTTATTGGCTCTAGCAGCATTTTGGAGATCCTATACTAATTCTTACATAAAATATCATATCATCTATTAAAAAAATTGAAATGCTTTTCTTAAGGCCTTTTGCTGTATTTTTCTTGCCTTATATTATTGCATTACCTAAATAGCATTGATAAACAGAATAAACACAAAAGGTAAGCTAAACCAATGACTATTTTGTTATTCGTCATAAATTTTAAAATATTTGTGGGAGAACAGAACCCCTTTTAGTTATTACTACTTGTGACATTATAACCCATTGAATAGAATTTGTGAATTTGTGTATGAACTATATCCACAAGCTCTAAAGAAAAATCATGCAAACATTGCCTTTGCTAACTTATGTTAGTGATGGACTGGCAATAAAATATTAACCTCTGCTGAAGTTCAGTTTCATTTGTGTGATTGCTTTTGGAACTGATTCATGCTTTAAATAAACAAATGAGAATTATAGACATGTATCAGTGGTTCCTAATCACAGCTCATGATATTCCCCTTGCTAGTATTGAATTAGTATGTAACTCTTGAAACTGCTTGCCAAACCCATCTGGGAGTTCAGGTTATAGAGCTGAGGATACAGATAAATGCCATTTTTAAATAGAATATGGCTCAGGGCCAGTTTGTGACATATTCACATTCTGGAGGTTGATTTTGATAATTATAACTGTTTCACCTTAGGGGAACCACATAAGATACACTTGGAGTTGAAGATATAAGTTTGGATTTTTCGGTCATATCAGTGATGCAAATGTTTCTGCATATTCTTAGGGGAAGCTTGTAGCACAAACTTTCAGAAAATAATTTCTTTCCCCACTTCTCCACAACAAGAGTTTTTCTGTAGTCAGGGTAGGAATTTGGTACTGGGCTCATTTCTAGTTCACAATTTCTGTTGACAACGTAGCCTTTATTGTACCTATTAATAACAGAGTTTCTCCTGTTTAGCTGTCCACCTTTAGCATTAGGACCATTCATTGTTATAAGTCACTGCGAACTTTCTCTCAGATGTGATATGGAACTAATTTACATAAATCAAATAAAGAGTTTTGGAGGACATATGTCTTTTTATTCAGCAGGTAATTAATTCTTGTTTTCAGGCAGTTTTCACATATCATAATCCTTTATATTTTCCCTTAGAATTCATCTTCTCTAATCACAATGCTTTAAATGACTTTATTGCTTAAGAAATAGATAATTTTGAAAATGATTGAAGCTCATTGAAATTCTATATGCTCATCCAATTTTGCATAAAAAAAATAGCCTATATAGCAGCTCTAAATTGTATAGACAATTCAGACATGGTTGAAACATCTTTAGGCTGCAAACAAATAACCTCATAAAAATTCCTTACAATATGTTATTTTAGGCCTTAAGAAAAGATATCCCATGTAAAAGAATTAAATGTAAATAATTCTAAGAGTTCCAGATTAGGTGCTAGTGGAGTGAGTTACAATGGACTAACACTGCAACAGCAATGAGAAGCTCAAAAAATTGTATATTTATACAAAAATTATTTAATATCATGGTAGAGGACCAAAACTTGTAGATGATTTAACCTTTGAAAAAAGAAAGCTTGACTCATTGAGTGAGATTTACATTTATATGTTTTTTTTTCCCCTTAGGCCATTAAACTCAAGCAGAAAGCTACTATTTTATTGACTAGATATATCATAAAATGTCATTCAAGGCTGTCAGCGTAGCTGGAAATTGAAGAGAGAGATCCCAGAAAAGAGAAAGTCATGTAGTGAGGGAAGCCCTAAAATGTATCTATAAACTCCCTTTAAATATTTGGCTGACACCAAATCCTCACTGTAGCTCAGGAGAAAGCAACATCAGAAAAGAACAAAAGGATGTTTCAGTGTAAGATTGCTTGTGATAAATCAAGGTGATAAATATATTATGAAGTTTGTGGAATGAAAGAAAGGTGAAATCATCTGAGTACTGAGATGCTGGTTGGCTTGCGTGTCATTACTACACTCAATAGCTTGTTGAGAATGGAAAAGTGGAGAAACAGTATACAGCTCTATAGTACTACTGCAAGCATTTTCCTCAAGTCATTAACCTTTTAGTGTGGACAAAAGGAATACTCACTGCTCAGTCAAATGTGATACGTGTGATCAAACTTTTGAATTTGCTTTTCTTGAAAGTGATTTATACGGTCCATGGGACGATTTTGCTGCTGAGAACACACTAAAATACCCAGTGGCCTGGATATTATTTTAATGTCAAAATAAAAAATGTAGGACTTCCTCAGTGTTGATTTCTATCCCTAATTATTTAGGATTCATATGTATAATCTCAAAATTATTTCTAAAGAAGATATATTGAGATTATTGGTATGATTTCTGAAAGCAATCTAAATGATGAAATAATATTTTCTTAAAATTATCAAATTTAGAAAATACTACTCTAAATCCACATTACATGTAAAGTACAAAGAACATCTAATTGCATTGTATAGTTTTTGAGTATTTCTACTTGAAACTATGGAAAAAAATAGAAATCTACATTTGTGAACTTGAGTAGGCTTAATTAAGTATTGAGATTCTTTTACTCCATTTTGACTGTAATTGAAAAATAGACATAACAGCTAATTAATAATAATATTTTAATATTTCTAGACAAGTAATCATGACTTGATATTTCTTTTGTGATTAGAAATTTTCTATGGCATTACAAATAGGTATATAAAATGGAACAATTTTAAACAATATTTTAACCCAAAAATTTAAGATTAATTTCTTAAATAAACAATGAATTTATATTTATAGCTTATAATTGGAAAACTAGTTGATTTATTCTATTATGGTGCTGCACATGTTTATTTGTGGAGACAAGTAAACTTTTAAAATGACTTGATAAAACAAAAAGGACAAAGTGTTTGAAACAATAATGTACAAATAACTTCATCAGACAGTGAAAGAAAGCAGTAATTCCTGAGAGAAGGGAAACAATTGAACTCAGTCTAGCAATTACCTTGGCTTACTGCCTTTAAACTTTTTTTTGTTTTGTTTTGCTTTGTTTTGTTTTTGAAACAGCACGGGAAGGAGAATTCCAAGAGGAGACTGACAGTTTCCCTGATTTGAGGACATAAAATTGAAAGTCCAGAGTGCTCAAGTCACTGAAGCACAATGAGAAACATTTGGAGATCCGCAGAAGTTGTCCTTGGAGCATTAAATAAGTGCAGATCTGCACATACCTGAGGAAAAACCACTCCTGATTTGGGATTAAACTACCCAAAAGGATTAGTGGTAGCTCTGGTCATTGCTGATGTAGAGTTGGAAATAGTGCCTGTTCCTATGAGTCAGACTGGAAAAGCTCAAGATTCATATGGTGTTTTCTCAGCAGTGAGAAATAATAAGCCCTAGATTCAGGACTATTCCATTAGTATCCATAAAACCTTAAAAGCAAGACTCAGCTTTCAATTTTGCTCCAGGTGATCTTACTACATCACAGCTGAAAGCTAAGATTAGAGAAAAAAAAAAATGTCTACCAGGCAACAAAGCAAAATTCACGATATCTACCATCTCATCAAAAGTTCTAAGAGGCAAAAAACTGTGACTTATAATGCGTCAATAAAGTAATCAATTGAAACTGAGTGAGACTTGGCATAAATGTTAGGGTTACCAGACGAGGATACAAAAAGAGTTATTAAAACTGATTTTCGTATGTTCAATTAAAAAATGACATGGAAGAGAGAGAGAGGTGCATAGATGGCAATGGCGCCAATGTTTCCCTCTGTATTGAGCAAAAGTGCCAGAGCAAGAGTCTAGACCTGGGGCACAGGAGGGTGCCTTATCATGTTGGCTTTCCTCTGCCCCAGGGATGCCCCTCACCAGCCATTAACTTCCCAGCACTGTGCTCATGGCAGCTTGGAGTTGCAGTCCCCACCCTTTCATCACAGTAAATAGAAAACAGGGGTGTGATATAAGCAAGACGGCAGACTGCAAGGTTCTAGGCCTCAACCATGCCCGAATCCCCAATAAAAACAATGATTTAACAACTATTTGGGCACAAAAGTAGCTCTGGGGGTGCTCCAGAGTGCGATTTAAAAACTGCAGCAACACAGGAAAATAAGGAACTGAGAATAGCCACATAGAAAGTGCAGAAAAGATTTTATCCACATTACCCCATCTGCCAGACTGACACAGCTCAACGCCAAAGAGAATCCCCTCAGCCATGGCTTCCTCCATGGGGGAAAAAGAGGGCAGAAAACTCTCAGCAGCTCTTGCAACCACTGTAGACCCACACAGCCACTGCGGCAGAGCATCCCATAATTTTGGCCACTGCAGGCCGGGCACGGTGGCTCAAGCCTGTAATCCCAGTACTTTGGGAGGCCGAGACGGGCGGATCACGAGGTCAGGAGATCGAGACCATCCTGGCTAACACGGTGAAACCCCGTCTCTACTAAAAAATACAAAAAACTAGCCGGGCGAGGTGGCGGGCGCCTGTAGTCCCAGCTACTCCGGAGGCTGAGGCAGGAGAATGGCGTAAACCCGGGAGGCGGAGCTTGCAGTGAGCTGAGATCCGGCCACTGCACTCCAGCCAGGGAGACAGAGCGAGATTCCACCTCAAAAAAAAAAAAAAAAAAAATTTGGCCACTGCAGATCCTAGCTAGTAGATCTGCACAGAAACCATTTAACACTTCCCAGCCCTGGTGCAGCCACACAGCCCTCAGACCATGAGCTACCGTGCACCCATTGGACTCATCACTGCCATAAGCCCTAGCAACCTGGTACTCTCATGTCCAACTATTTGTGAAGGTTTTTCCCCACCAAAGCCAGCAACAAACATTATGATGAAAAATTTAAACCAAATCAAAACGGTAATCATATTAAAAATGGTATAAATACCACAATTAAAAAGTAGAAGTTATATGATTAGGTATAAAACAGCAACAAGTAACTGGATGTTGCCAGCAAGAAAAATGATTCAAATATAATCAATGAAAAATGAATGAAAAGAAATAAAAATAAAAAGAATAGAAAAGCATACATAATTTTTTAAAGGATATAAAACACTAATCAAGTGAATCAAATGGTGTACTTCTATTACTATCAGACAAAGTCGACTTCAGAAAAAAAGAATATTACTGAGATAAAGAAATTAATGTCATAATGACAGAGTTTAGTTCATTAAGAATACAGCATAATTCTAAATGTTTGTATACCTAGTAAGAGATATTCAAAATACATGAAGAAAAACTGAAAGCAACACTAAAAATTCTACAGCTATTGTCAGATAATTCAATATTCTTTCATTAACAACTGACAAAACAATTAGAATGAAAATTAGGAAGAATATAGCAGATTTAAACAAGTCTATCAACCATCATGACCTAATTGCCATTTATAGAACATTGTACCAAACCATAAGAGAAAATATATTTTATTAAAGTAGGCATGGAATACTTAGTAATATATCCCGTACTCTAGCCATAAACAAGCCCCAAAATATTTTAAGTGTTAAAGTCATAAAAGGTCTTTTCTCTGAGTGCAAAGGAATTAGATTATAAATCAATAACAGAAAATAATATTGGAAATCAAATCTCCAAATATTTGAAAATTAACTATCACATTTCTAAAGAGTCCATAAGTGAAAGGAAAATCACAAGGGACAATAGAAAGTCTTTTGAATTGAACTAAAATGAAAACAACACAGCAAACTATGGCATGCCACTAAGGCAGTATTTAGTGGGGAAATTTGTAACACTGAAGCCCAATATTTGGAAAGAAACCTCTCAAGTTAGGAATCTCAAGTTGTAATATGAGAAAGAAGAGCATCTTAGATACAAAATGGGAGTACAAAAAATAAAATTGAAAAAATCAAAGTAGAAATGCATGAAATGGAAAACAGAAAAACAATACAATAGAGAAAATCAATGAAACTTAAGCTGATTTGTTGAGAAAACAAAACAAAACAGTAAAATAGGTGTACATAAAACGAGACGAAGAAAAAATATAGAGAAAACAAGTTATCAAGATCAGAAATGAAAGATATCCCATTCCTAGACTCATACATATTGAAATTACAGAAATATTATTAATAACTTTATGCTAATATATTAAATAATTTAGGAAAAATGAACAAACTTCATTGAAAAGCCAAAATGATGAAAGATTACTCAAAAGCAAACTGATTGACTTTAATAGCTTTATAGCAATTACATTAATTGAAACTGTACTTAAATTTTGTACCAAAAGTCCTGCCTCTGATGGCTTCAGTGGTGATTTCTTCCCTATTGCTTAATTTAAAAATAATATAAACACTACAAAATATACCAAACACTGAACAGTAGTATTGTATCATAATTCATTATGTAAGGCCAACATTACACTGCTACCAACACCAAAGACATTATAATAGAAGTAAACTGCAGAATAATAACTTGTATGACATAGAGATTTTGCAGATGTAATGGTTTGAAAGCAGTTGACTGTGAGTTAGTGAAAAAAACAAAAAAAGAACTATACTGGATGTATACAAATAAAAATGCTTACTAAAAGAAATGAACTGCTGAAACTGCTGTATCTGAGAAGACCTATGAGAGACCCATGTTGCAAGAAGTATGGGGAATGCCAGGAACTGAGGATCCCCTTTTTGACAACTAGCAAGACTGTGAAAACCTTAGGCCTAACCGTAAGGAATTTAATTCTGCCAATAGCAAAATGAGCATGAAAGAGAGGCCTAAGCTATAGAAGGGAATGTAGTCTGACTGACACCTACATTCCAAATTTGTGAGACACTTTTTCAAGAAACATAGTTAACACTGTGTCTAGACCGTGACCCAAAGAAACAGTAAAAGAATGAACCCGTGTTGTTTTAAGTTGCTAAGTCTGTGATTCTTTACATGACGATAGAAAACTAGAACAAAATCCAACACCATATAAACAGATAATAAAGATCAAGGAGGGTTTTCTCAGGTATGCAAAGATGGTTCAACATTCTAAGACCAATTTATCTACCTTACTAATAACTACAACAAAATCCTGAATATCTAAATATATAGGGATACTTCAGAGATATGTGCATTCAGTTCCATACAGCTACAATGCAGTGAATATTGCAATAAAGCAATCCTCACATTTGTTTTTATTTTCCCAGTATATATAAAAGTTATATTGACACTATACTGTTGTTTATTAAGTATGCAATAGCATTATTCCTAAAAAGTGTGGACACTTTAATTTTAAGATATTTTATTGCTAAAAAAATACTAATGATCATTTTAGCCTTTACTAAGTTGTATTTTATTTTTTATTTTTTATTTTTTTTGCTGATGGAGGGTCTTGTTCTGGTGTTGATGGCTGCCTACTGATAAAGTTGTCACTTGCTGAAGGTTGGGGTTGCTATAGCAATTTCTTAAAATAAACAACAGTGACATTTGCCACATAGCTTCACTCTTCCTTTCACGAAATAGCATGCAATGCTTTCTTATAGCATTTTACCTACAATAGACATGATATTTTTTTCAAGATTTGTGTTAGTCTTCCCAAAGTTTGCTTCTGCTTTATCTAATAAATTGATGTAATACTCTAAATCCTTTGTTGTCTTATCAGCAAGGTTCATAGCATCATCACCCGGAGTAGTTTCCATTCTAAAGAAACCACTTTACTTCCTCATTCATAAGAAGCAACTTCTCATCCATTCATGGGTTACCAGAAGATTGAAACAATTGAGTTACATCTTTAGGCTCCATTTCTAATTCTGGTTCTCTTACTATTTCCAGTACCTCATCTATCACTTACTCCACTGGAGTCTTAAACCCCTAAAAATCATCCATGCAGATTAGAATCAACTTCTCCCAAATTCCTGCTAATGTTGATATATTTACCTTCTCCCATGTGTCATGAATGTTCTTAATGACATCTAGAATGGTGACTGTCTTCCAAAAGATTGCCACCTTTACTTTGCCAAGATCCATCAGAGACATCATTCTCTATGGCAGCTACAGCCTTACAAAATGCATTCCTTAAATAATAAGACTTGAAAGGCAAAATTACTCTTTGATCCATAAACTGCAGAATAGATGTTGTGTTAGCATGCATGAAAGCGACATTAATCTCCTCACACATATGCATTACAGTTCTTGGATGACCAGGTGCATTGTCAACGAACAGTAATATTTTGAAAGGATTTTTTTTGTATTTCTGAGCAGTAGGTCTCAACATACTTAAAATATTTGAACAGATTTACTATCATTCAGGTTTTCTTGTTACCTTTATAAAGCACAGACTAAGTAGGTTTAGCATAATTCTAAAAGGGCCATAAATCATTTGTTAAAATGATATACGAACATTGGCTTCCACTTAAAATCACCAGTTGCATTCACTCCTAACGGGAGAGTAGGCCTATCTTTTGCAACTCTGAAAGCAAGCATTTTTAGCTATGAGGATCCTACATGGCAACTTCTTCCAATATAAGACTGTTTTGTCTATATTGAAAATCTGCAGTTTAGTGTAGCCACCTTTATTAATGATCTTAGCTAGATTTTCAACATGCTGTAGCTTCTACAGTTTTTATTATTTTTAGTAGTTCATAGTTTCAGTCTTCAGATTTAAGTCTTTAATCCATTTTGACCTGGAAGGAGATAGGAGTCTGGTTTCATTCTTCTGCATATGAATATCTAGTTTTCTCAGCACAACTTATTGAAGAGACCGTCCTTTCCCCAATGCATGTTCTTGGCAGCTTTGTTGAAAATGAGTTTGCTGTAGATGTATGGATTTGTTTTTGGGTTCTCTATTCTGTTCCATTGGTCTATGTGCCTGTTTTTATGCCAATACCATGCTGTTTTGGTTACTATAAAGTTAGGTGCGGTATAATTTAAAGTTAGGTATTGTGATTCCTCTAGTATTGTTCTTTTTGCTAAGGATGGCTTTGGCTACTCTGCATCTTTTGTGGTTCTATATACATTTTAGGATTTTTCTTTTATTACTGTGAAGAATTCCATTGGTATTTTTATTTGAATTACATTTAATTTGTAGATTGCTTTGGGTGGTATGGATGTTTTAACCATATTGATTTCTTTAATTCCTGAACCTAGAATATCTTTCCATTTTTTGTGTCCTCTTCAATATGTTGATAAATATTGTATAATTTTCATGTTAGAGGCATTTCACTTTTTTGATTAGGTTTACTTCTAGGTATTTTATTTATTTTCTAACCATATAATGATCTTATTGGGATTTTAGAACCCATATTGCCCATGCTTATTCAGTAAAATCTTGAAGTCACAGAGAGTAGGTCATTCGGGCAGCATTCCAACCGAGAAGAGAGGAGAGAAACTGTTGGTAGTTCAGGGTCTCTTACCTGACTTGGGTGGCCAGAGACAGACCTTCAGCTAGTCTCCTCAATTCAGGGACTACCTGACATTATCACCAGAATTGTTGGCGAAATGTAATTATAAACGAAATCTTCCCTCAATCCATTAAGACTGTGTACAAATATAGAAGAGAAAAAAAAATTTGTTGTTGAATAAGCACTAAAACAGAATGTGATATACATCACAAGCAATCCACTAATGAGGTTGCAAAGACAGAATAAAATCTCACCCTTTGATATAACAAAGCAGATACAACCCATTGCACGCAAGTTCTCAAAATAAATAGTAACCACTCCTCAAGAGAGAGAAATTGATAGCACCATTAATCACACATGGTTCATCCAGAATTCACCTCATAACTGAGGTGGTCGTCTTTGCCAACTGTCTTTATTCAAGGAGACAATAAACTTCTCATATTTTTATGGGAAGAGGTAGTTTTGAAACTTGGAGTTAAGTGCCCACAAAAGGTAAGCTCCAAACCTTTCAGCGTCCAGCCTTCCACAGAAACCGGCAGATAGGGACTCTGTCTTCCTTGATAATTACATTTCAAAGAGATGGCTTCCAAGTCCTTGAAAAAGATGTTCCTAGGCCAAAAACGTGGCAAGAGGCTTATTTAGTTTTAAAGAGGATTAGCATATATTTTAAGGAGACAGATAATTCACCATTACAAGTTTTCTAGGAGTAAATGTTCTAAGAAAACACAAAGACAGGAGTGCTGGGCAGAAAGTGATCTCGTCCCTTATCTTCAACAAGGATAATTAAGCGTCTTGTTTTTTTTAATTTTTAATTTGTATTAGTTCTTAAAATAGCAATAAGCAAAATATCTACTTATTTTTTAGTTAGGATAGGCTAACAGCAATAAAAAACAACTCTAAGATCTCAACGGTATCAAAAAACAAAGGCACACTTTATTTATATGAGTCTAATATCATGAAAAGGAGGTTTGTCACCACAAATATTTCAGGATCTCCAGAATTTCTGCCCCTAGATTCTTCCAGCAAGCATTAGATGGGCCAGTAAGCAAGGAGATGGGAGGGTCTCTTAAGTGTTAGGGGAGGGAAGCTCACACATCCTATTTTGTTTTCTCTATACGATATTTCAGATATTTAAGCATATATATTTTTATGACATTAAACATTGCTTTATTACAAAAACATGTTGTGCAAAAGAATCCAGGAGTACTCACTACACCGGTTTATTTCTGTGAAGTCCAAGAACTGGCAAAAGTAAACAATGATGGTAGAAATAAGGGTGATTGTCTGTGGGGCACGTAAAGCTCAAGAAAAAACAATATTAGGTGAAAGATATATATCTTGTTTTGTATGGTGAATATGCAGGTTATATAATTGTCAGAATTCATACAAATAAGCATTTAACGTCTTCAGATTTTAGTACATGTAAATTATATTTCAATGCTAAAATGTTTTATTGTAAAGTAAAGCTGATCCCACTTCCTCAAGAATTTCTTTATTGCACTTACATTTGATTTTGAAATATTTTTAATAGTAGCCATGTGCTCTTTTGAAGGTAATAAAGTATATAAAGGCGGCTACAGTGTCTATTAATTTCTTCATTTCTGGAACATTTGACATGACATGTTACATTTATCACGTGCTTGATAAATATTTGCTTTATTTATTTTAAGAATAAAGTTTCTTATTAATAAATAATACTTATTAAAATATGATTTTTAACAAAATAGATGGACTTTTGTTTATTAATTAATTCATCATTCATCTTTTAGTTCACTTATTTTTCTCTTTAAATATTTCCCAAGTATATTAGGCACCAAAGTCTCTTGGGCTCCAGGCTTACAGTGGTGAATAAGAAAAATATGTAGGCTGTCCTGGAAAAATTCCATCTACAATAATCTGAGTACAAGCTTTTCTTGGTCACATTACCTTGTTATTTTACATTTATTTTTGTTCTTTAATTGTATGAAAAAATTTAAAAGATTAGAACTGCAATTCTATGTATTATGTCTTTGCTATAATTTCTGTCTTTTTTTCATTCTATTTTGGTCTTAAGCTAAGAAATTCACAATTTTGTTTGAAAGGTGTCAGTGATGATTTTTTTTTATAGACAAACCCCGCCTCTATATATAGTATAAGATTTTAAGTACTATCAATCAAGTAAAAAACTGTATACATACACACACATACACACATACATATATACACACATAATTTAATATAATTTTATTTTGATAACAAATTAACTTTCAGAGGGAATATAGATATAACTCCAATTTCACTTACATGTACATGAGAAATTGTAGTAAACAAATCACATTAAAATGGCAGTAGTTTGTACACTTTGATATGTTTATAGCTTTACCTGATTAAATTCAGAGCACAAAATTGTTCCCCATAGCAATTTGTATAACTGCAATTCTAACAAATGACCTGTTTGTTGGGAAGTAAAATATATATGTGACTGCAGCATTTGAAGCATGCATTTCACTTAGATTTGATATTTAATTTAATCTAAGCTGAACAAGCCAACAGTATGGAGCTGTTTAAACATCTAACATATCTTAAAATTCATTAATAGAAACTCATATCAAAAGCAAGTACACATTAATGATTTTCATTAATCACCCACATTGCAGGTATTTTGATCAGTTATAAGTATTGTGTTTCTAGGAGATGGTGATCAAACGAATAAAGGTTCTGGAAATAATAGAAACTCATTTAATCCTTATGCCAACTCTGAAACAGAGATAGAGTCATTTACACATTTTACAGATTATGAAAAAATGTTAACTTTCTAAATCTCAGTAAAATTGTGATGGTTGAGTACCAATTTAGAGAAATCTTAATAACAAAGACCATTCTTTTAAACTGATTCACGCTATGTATTCAACAAACATTTTATAATTAAAAGTGATTCACAATATTGTGAAAGAAGAAATCTGAATGCAAGAGAATAGGTGACAACTCATTTCAAAAGCAGTCTGTAAATATGTAAAGCAGGGTACCAAACAATGTTCATTTAGAGAGAGTAGGTTTAAAAAAGGCAACTGATCCAACATGGATATATACATTGTTATATCCAAAGTACTATTTGGTTTATATGTTCAGTGTGACTTAATGCCTATTCCTGGAATATTAAATGCATTTAAACAGATAGCAGATAATCATCCTTTCCACCTGAAATAATGAGTAGTCTCTCCTAAATAAACTTTGAATTTGTGAAAGAAACCCACACATTCATGTTGAACTTTCTTGTGATGTGAGGAGAAAGATGAGCATGCCATGGCTGAATTTCATGCTCCCATGAACCTCAAAAATAATTTACAGAGTTATCAGGGCATTCATTCAATTTCCTTTTTACCTGGCAGTTGTAGTACACAGGTATGCCAGATGAGAGAGAAATATTTTTAATATTAAGCCTAAATAAACTTTATACATTTATTGATAAACTTACGGCAAAAATTACCTTAACATGCATATTTTGACATATTGTATATGTCATTTATATTTTATATCCTATAAAACTGCATAACTGTATTTGAGGTAAAAAATCTGTAGTTATAAATTGAAAAAAGAAATGGCATTTACGATATATTAAAATTTACAAGTTATTTGTTGTATTTTATTTTCCATTCCAGAAGTAACAAGGAATCAGCACATACAGTTTAGCCCAGACAATTGTGTAGTTGGAGTAGGTCATCATGTGCAAATTTCAGTTTAAGGGAGGACTTAAAAGGTAGCCTAGGCGTCAGCATATTTCTGTCTTGTTTTGCCTCTAGTTCCTCCCACCATATTTAAGGTAAAGTAATTGCAGTTTTGGACCATGAATTTTAAATCTATAACTAGGCTCAAACACATGCTTATTTATCAAAATAGGAACACATTTTTGCCAACAAGGAATAAGTTAAATAAGTTTGTTTATTTCTGTAGCATAAAAATCCATGCTTTGGGATTCCAGAAATTCTTAGAAAGTGTTTTCTGCATCCTGATGATTGTGGAAGCGTTTTCTCTGCAAAAAGGTGTCTGCATGCTTGAAGAAGTGGTAGTCGGTTAGGAGAGATCAGGTGACTATGGCAAATGAGGCAAAATTTCTTAGCCCAATTAATTCAACTTTTGAATTGTTGGTTATACGACATGCCATTGGGTGTTGTTGTGGAGAATTAGGTCCTTTCTGTTGACCAATGCTGGCTGCGTGAGTTGCAGTTTTCCGCGCATCTCATCAATTTGCTGAGCATACTTCTCAGGTGACATGGTTTAGCTGGAATGCGGAAAGCTGTAGCGGACCAGAAGGGCAGCAAAACACCCAACAATGACCATTACCTTTTTCTGCTGCAAATTTGGCTTTGGGAAATGCTTTGGAGCTTCTTCTGGGTCCAGTTACTGAGCTGGTTGTCACCAATTGTCACATAAAAGCCACTTTTCGTAGCACATCACAATCCGATCAAGAAATGGTTCATTGTTGCATGGAGTAAGAGAAGATGACACTTCAAAATGATCATTCTTTTTCATTTTCACTGTGCTCATGAGACACCACTCATTGAGCTTTTTCACCCTTCCAATTTGCTTCAAATGAGGAATGACCATAGAATGGTAGACATTGAGTTCTTGGGCAACTTCTCAGGTAGTTGTAAAATGATCAGCTTTGATGATTGCTCTCAATTGGTCATTGTCGACTTCCAATGGCTGGCCACTACACTCCTCATCTTCAAGGCTCTCATTTCCTTTGCAAAACTACTTGAACCACCACTGCACCATACATTCATTAGCAGTTCCTTGGCAAATAAAGTTGCTGATGTTTCAAGTTGACTCTGATGTTTTACGACCCATTTTGAACTCAAATAAGAAAATCACTTGAATTTGCCTCTGGTCAAACATCATTTTCATAGTCTAAAATAAATACAAAATCAAAAGCAAGTAACAAGTCATTAGCAAAAAATAATGTGAGAAATGTGCATTATAATGATGTAATAACAAAACCAAATTTATTTAAGAAGATATTTCAATATTAAATGGCAGATTTCAACAAGGCAAAATTGAATTTACTTTTCCATGAACTTCATATAAGCAGGAGAAAAGTAAATGGACACTCAACCATTATTTTCTATATAATTATTCTTTTCTAGAAGTAAATAAAATTCTCAGAGGATGTGGGACAAAAATCCTGTAAATGAGGGAAAAAAATGAAAAGAATGGAAACTCATCTAAGGACATATTTGGGGATATGTTCAGAGAACGTCTCAGTGAGATTCCATATCCATAAGTAGAACAGAGAATGACATTATACGTTTACAATAGATTTGTTGAATAGTCAGGAAAGGAAGGAAAGAAAGAAGGAAGAAAGAAAAGCCATAAAACAAAAAGACATTGAATGGATGTATCTTAAAAGCATATATATTTACACACGCACACACAGACGTGCACACACACACACAGAGAATTATATAACTGACAAAAATATAACTTTCAAACAGAAAAGTAAAAGTAATTACCACTTCAGACAAACAAATCTGACAGGTTTTTTGGCAGCCCACCTTCATACTACAAGAACTATGTAAGGAAGTTTTTCAGGCAAAAAAATAAAAATAAAAAAAGATACATTACCAGAGAGAAATCTGGGTTTACACAATGACTTAAAGATAAAATAAATTGTTTCTTATTTTAAAACATTCTGAACAGGTAAGTTGCTATCTAAAACAAATTGTTAACAAAATACTCTACTTAAATCAGAGGATAGAGTAAAATATATAACAATAATACCCCAAACTTGAGAGGCAGGGAAATATGAGATGTTCTATTGTAATGTACTTGCCCTTTACATAAAGTGATATAATATGATATAAAGATAAATTCTGATCAATTGATGAAGTATTCATTATATTTTGGGGCAACCACAAATAAATTTTAAAAGATATAGTAATAACCTGTTACTAGAGGACATTAAATCAAAAGAAAAATGAATGCTAAATTAAATTGATAAATGGTAGAATACAAGGAAATTATCAGTTACAAAAGACAAGGAACAATTAGAAAACAAACTAATTGTAAATTTTAATCCATGTGTATCAGTATTCACATTAATGTGAAATGTCTAAGTTTATTAGGTAAAAGACAGAGATTGTCAGATTAAGCATAGTTGTCAACAGCAAGGAGTATGTTGTCAAAAAGAATTTAAATATAAAGATATAAAAAACGTTTGCACAAGAATGGAGAAGATTTACCATGTAAACAATAACCAAAAGTAAAGTCAAATAGCTTTCAGATCAGGAGATATTATCAAGGATAAAAAGGACAATTCTATTGTTGTAAAGTCAATTCTCCAAAAAGTCATAACAATTTTAGATATCTATATAACCAACAAGAGAGACTCCAAATACATGAGGTAACAATAAATAGAAGTAAAGAGCTAATAGAAACAGCATGGAGTGTCTTTATCACTGTTCTTTCTTACAAACTGATAGAATTTAGATGAGGAAAATCAGTAAGAATGTAGAAAACTCAAGTAAAACTATCAACGAATTTGACCCAACTGATCTCCATTAAACATGTTTTTAATAACACTAATAACAGAAGAGGACATGCTATTTTTAAGTGTGTATTAGCATTCATTGAGAATTTTTTTGTGGTCTAAAAAATTCAGTACAGTTAAAAGCATACAAATAATATGCAGTATTTCTCAGCCCATAATTGAATTAAATTAGAAATTAATACGGAAAGATAATTTAAAAATAATTTGGTTTCAGAAAAGAGGCAATAACTTTCAAAATAACCAATGGGTCAAAGAGGCAGTCTCAGGATACATTTCAAATGTTTTAAAACGAATAAAATAAAAATTCAAAAAAATTTAACTAAAACAGGATAGAGAGGAAAATTTACAGCATCAAAGCTTACAATCGAAAATGAAAAGATCTCAAAATAATATGGTTAAAATTAAAGAAAAAATCCTAAAACGTAAACTCAATGCAAGCAGAACAAACAAAATGATAACAATATGGGGAGGACTCGATTTAATTGAAAACAGAAAACAACAGAGAAAAAGTAATAAAATCAACATAGAAAAGCAATAAAACCAGTTGCTGTCTTTATGCGATATCTACAAAGTTGATAAACCTGCAACCAGAGTGACCAAGAGCCATATATGACAAACCTATAGCTAACATAGTACTAAGTGGAAAAATATTAACAAACTTTTCTGCAAAGAATGGAACAAAAAAAAAAATGCCCACTTTTGCTGCCGTTATCAAAGATAATACTGGAAGTACTGGCCAGAGTAATTAGGTAAAAGAAAGAAATAAAGGACATCAAAATTGGAAACAAGAACTTTAAATTAGTCTTGTTTGCAAATGACATGATTTTGAATTTAGAAAAACCTAAGACTCTACCAAAAAAAGAAAAAAACTACTAATAAATTCAGTAAAGTTTCAGGATACAAAATCAATACACAAAAATCAGTAGTATTTATTTGTACCAACAGCAGTCAATCTAATATATATATATATATGCAACCCCATTTAGCTACCAAAAAAAAAAAGTACCCTGGAATAAATTCAACTAAAGAAAGGAAAGATCTCTACAACAAAATATAGCAAATGCAAATGAAAGAATTTGAAGAAGACACCAAAAATGAAAAAAAAAAATCCTATGTTCTTGGATTCAGATAATTGATGTTGTTAAAATGCCCATACTACTCAAAGCAATCTACAGACTTCATGCAATTCCTATCAAAATATCAATGACAATCTTCACAGAAATAGAAGAGACAATCTTAAAATTGGTATAGAACCAAAAATGCCCTCATATATTCAAGGCAAACATGAACAAAAAGGAAAAAGTTGAAGAAATTACACTACTTAACTTCAAATAATATACAAAGCTATAGTAACCAAACAGCATGGTAATAGCATAAATATAGACATATAGACCAATGACATACAAGAGAATACAAAAATAAATGTATGCATTTACACCCAACTCACTTTTAACAAAGGTGTCAATAATATACATTAGGGAAAGAACAGTCCCTTCAATAAATGGTGCTATGAAAACTGGATATTTGTATGCACAAAAATGAAACTAGACCCCTATCTCTTATAATACACACACACACAAAAACAAATAAAATGAATTAAAGATTTGGATGTAAGACCTGTAACTATAAAAATACTAGAAGAAAATTTTGGGAACTCTTCAGGATTCAGGACATTAGTCTGAGCAAAGATTTTTGGGGTAAGATCTTAAAATCAGAGGCAAGAAAAGCAAGAACAGATAAATGGAATTACATCAAGCTAAAATGCTTCTGGACAGCAAGGGAAACCACCAAAAAATAAAAGAAGAGACATCCTATAGAATAGGAGAAAATATTTGCATACTATCCATGATGAGAGAATAAAAACCAGAATACACAAAGAACTCAAACAATTCCACAACAAAAAAAAAGAAAAGAAAAAGAAAAGCAACAAAAAAAAATCAAATTTTAAAAACTGATAAAACATTTGAGCAAATATTTTTTAAAAGATGGCATAAAAATGACCCCCAGGTACACAATAAAATGTCAACATCACTAATCATCAGGGAAAGGAAAATCAAAAGCACAGTGAAATGTCATCTCACTCTAGATAAAATGGCTGAAATAAAAATACAAAAATAAAACAGATAATGGTCAAGATGCAGAGAAAGGGGAATTCTTCTACACTGTTGCTGAGAATTGAATAAATGCAGAAATTATGGGAAAAAATTAAGTGATGCCTCAAATAATTCAAAATAGATCTACCATGTGATCCAGCAATGCCATTGCTGGTTATAAATCCAGAAGAAATAAAATTAGTATATTGAAGAGCTATCTAAACTTCCATGTTTATTGCAGCACTGTCAACAATAGCCAAGATATGGAATCAACCTAAGTGTCCACTAGTGGATGAATGGGTAAAGAACATATGGCATACATATACATGTATAGGCACCTGACACCATGCCCAGCTAATTTTTTGTATTTTTAGTACAGATCGGGTTTCACTGTGTTAGCCAGGATGGTCTCGATCTCCTGACCTCGTGATCCGCCTGCCTTGACCTCCAAAAGTGCTGGGATTACAGGTGTAAGCCACTGCTCCTGGTCACTTCTCACCAATAGTTTATTGGTGTATATAATAATTTATATTAGAGATATATATACACATATATACACATATATATGCCATAGATATATGCCATATATATGCCAGTGGATGAATGGGTAAAAAAGATATGGCATATACATATATATGCCATATGTACATAGACATACACACATTGGAATATTATGCAGCCACAAAAAATGAAATGCTATTATTTGCAACAACTTTGTTCAGCCTGGAGAACACTGTGTTCAGTGAAGTAAGCCAGGCACAGGAAGCCAAATATTACATGGACTCTCTCATATGTGGAATCTTTAAAAAGCTGGTTTCAACGAGGTGGTGAGTAGAATGGTGGTTTCTGGAAGCTGGGAGGCATACAGTGTCACAGGAATAAACAGCTTTTGGTTAATGGTATAGAAATAAATGGTCGGATAGAAGAAATAGATTCTTGTGTTTGATAGCACAATATGGTGGCTATGGTTGATTGTTTATTGTATAATTCAAAATAGCTAGGAGAGACTTGAATCTTTTCAACACAAGAAATAATAAATATTTGAAGTGACAGATATTCTAATTACTCTGATTTAATGTTTAAATATTATGTACATGTAAGAAGACATATATACCTCATAAATATGTCTAATTATTATGTGTTAGTTGAAAAGTGGAAAATATAGAGAAAAAATTCACAATTGTGCTGGGTAAGTTAAGTGAAATGTGATGCCTATTTGGTAGGCAAATTATAAGGCCAAGAAAAGAGAAGAAATTAATGTGACTTGTCTATCACAATATTGATTGACTATTCAACCAAAACAGCACAACCTTTCACTAAAAAAACCCACAAAATACTCAGTTGTTCTGTTGTTTTCTCAATCACCACGTCTCCAAAATAGATTCAAATTGTTTGATGGCTTGATTAGGAATACATTATTTTCCTTTTGATCAGTAAGACCAATATTCAAATTAGATACATTAAATATTCTATCTCTAAATCTCAACAGGACATAAAACTGATTTAGAACAAACAATTATACTCAAAACCCATTTACTTGTAATATCTTTGAAGTAGCTTTGAAATTTAAGAGTTCTGACAATACTAAAATGTGTTTAGAAATAGGTTACATTGGTGACCAAAACAAGTAGCAAAATGGGCATATATATATGCGAATTCATTAGATGTTCAATTCTTCAACTGGTTAAATTTTATGTGCAGCAACTTAGAGTGGAAATACTGAATTTAATTAGAAATATATTTCGTGACTGATTGCTTATTCATAGGCTGAAAGACTCAGCATTTTTATTCTACTATCTTAACAAAGTAAACAAGATTTGAAAGTCTCAGAGAAAATTGTTGCCTTACTCCAAAACTAATTATTCTTAGTACAGTGCTTAGTATAGAAAATAAACGTAAAAGCCTGCTGCCAAGGATCAACGAACATAAAAAAAGAGGTTACTTATATGTTCAGTTTTTATGTTAACTGTCATGTGAATAAGTAAATGAAATATGAATCTAGCATGCCAATGTTTTTGTTGATGAAATTATGAATAGTAGTAAAAGAAAAAAGAGATTTAAGAAAATACAATTATGGAATGGAAATTCTTTCTAGTATTACTTTACTTCTGCTTTATTTTTTCATTTTAACTGTGGCTTTTATTCCATACAAATGTGTCATAAGGAAAAACAGCTATAGCTGCAATTATATGGTTTTATTCAAATAATAGAATTTATAAGTTTTAAACATTACAGGACAGACATCCATATTCACCTAAGCTGAGTGACTACAACCACCACCACCATCACCTAAGCGGAATACATAAAATACCTATAGTTTCTGAAAAGTAAATAATTGCGGGGAAACTTGAAAAGGAAATAAATTCCAAGAACTAATGCAGTGGTATATTCACTCTTTTTCTCCTTTTATTTCATTTTGTTTTGTTTCGTTTTTCTTGTTTTTGTTTTTTTCAACCCATATCTTCTGCAAGGCAGCCTGATCCCGGAACTGCGTAACTGCATAACTGATACAGACAGAAATGTCTCCAAGAAGAATAAAAAATAGGAACAAAACAAAGAAAACAAAATAAACCCTTTGATTTTAAAGTGGAAACTACACACCCCCCCTCATCTCCATCTTTCTCTCTCTCTCCCTCTCTCTGTCTCTCTCTCTATCTCTCTGGATCCTCTGTCTCTGCCTTTCTGGTCCTGTTTTCAGGCAAGCCCCACTGATAAAACTGTACTCCCCTGGTAGCTACAGTGGTGGTAGAGGTGGAAGAAATAATGGTGGTGGCAATGATGGCCAAGGAGCATGGAGGTACACAAACTTTGAAATAAAATATTTCTCTTGGACCAGAGGAAGTCAAAAAAGATTCCTTTTGTGGTCTGAACATTATTATTTTTTCTCTATTTTTATCTCATTGCTCCACATAGAGTCATGTAAGGCAAGGAAGTTTCAGAAAAAGGAAAAGGGGATGCTGGGAGCTGAAGAGTGTGATGAAAATGATCATAAGGAGGAACCAACATGAAAAAGACTGAAAAGAGATTCTTGCACTGAGAAACTTGATTTCTCACTGAGATTAGGAAAAAGGTAAAGATCTCCACTCAGTATTGCTTTACAATGTCATACTGGCAGTCCTAGAAAAGGCAACAAGATGAGAAAGGAAAACAAAAGGTGTAATGATAGGAAAGGAAGAAATAAAACTGTCTTTATTCACAGATCACATAATCATCTAAGTAAAAATTTCAAGAGTCAGCAAAAATAACTCCTGGAACTAACACATGACACAAGTGTGTTGAAGAATGTTAAGAATGTCAAAATCTAGAAAACTGACATCAGATGCTGAAAACGATGTGTAGATGCAGGAACTCTTATTACTAGTGGGAAAGCAAAATGGTATAGTCCCTTTAAAAGGTGGTTTAGTGGTTTCTTTCAAAAGTAGACCTACTCTCACCATATGACCCGCAATCATGCTTCTTGGTATTTACCCAAAGGAGTTGAAAACTGAAAACCCACACAAAAACGTGTACACCAAAGATTATAGCAGTTCTATTCATAATTGTCAAAACTTGGAAGCAATCAAGGTGTCTTTCAGCAAGTGAAGGGATAAGTAAACTATGGAAGATGCAGACAATGCAATATTATTCAGTGCTAAAAAGAAATGAGCAATCAAATCATGAAAAGACACGGGGGACAGGGGGCAGAGGGAGGAAGTTAAATACATATTACTAAGTGAAAGAAACCAATCTGAAAAGGCTACATATGCTATGATTCTAACTATATGACATCCTGGAAAAGGTGAAAGTGTGGAGACAGTAAATATATCTGTGGGTGCAACAAATGTTGGGTGAGGGATAGATGAATAGGCAGAGCACAGCGGATTTTTATGGCAATGTAACTATGTGATACTATAATGTGAATACATGTCATTACACATTTGCCCAAACCCATAGAATATAAGAGATCACTTGTTAACTCTAATGTTTACTACTGACATTGGGTGATAATAATGTGTCAATGTAGGTCCATCAATTGTAACACATGTACCGCTCTGTTGGGGGATAATGATAGGGCAGGCTATGCATGTAAGGAGGCTAGGTAGATATGGAAGTCTATTCCACGTACTTTCCTCTCAGTTTTGCTATTAACGTAAAACTACTCTAAAAATAAAGTCCATTGAGAGAGAAAAAGAGAGAGAGTCGGCATTACTTTCCAAGCATCAGTGTGTGGCAGTACACGTGGAGTACTATCAACCTTCTGAGACTTGGTGTTCAGTGTTTCACTTTGGGCTGAATCACACAGGTACCATTGATTGTCCACAAAGGTGATGCAGTCTCAAGTTTCCAGCTCCTCTGTCTGCTGATACTACATGATTAAAAGCGCCCACCCTAAATCACATTGTTATGCTATCCAGTGTGACACAAGGCTCTCCGACAAAGATGCTTGTATTGGGTATGCCACCCTAAGGGTTTAGAGACTAGCCCCAAGAAGCCAAAAACAAAGGTCAGAACTCTCTTTGGGTAAGATTATGTTGTTTACGACACAGGGAGTATAGGAATTGCATACGGAGCTGATCTGAAGATTCACAATTTCTTCCTGATCATTCCTGAGTATAACACTTTATTCTTTCTGCTGACGGCAACCTCAAGCCACCCTTGTTGATAAAACC
>NW_012121043.1:8970391-8972090 GCF_000951035.1 Colobus angolensis palliatus | reverse complement strand
TGATCTCAGCTCACTGCAACCTCCGCCTCCTGGTTTCAAGGGATTCTCCTGCCTCAGCTTCCTGAGTAGCTGGGATTACAGGCGCCACCACCCCTGGCTAGTTTTATCGCCCAGGCTGCAGTGCAGTGGTGCGATCTCCGCTCACCGCAAGCTCCGCTTCCTGGGTTCACACCGTTCTCCTGTCTCAGCCTCCTGAGTTGCTGGGACTACAGGCTCCCGACACCACGTCTGGCTCATTTTTTTATTATTATTATTATCTTTAGTAGAGATGGGGTTTCACCGTGTTAGCCAGAATGGTCTCGATCTCCTGACCTCGTGATCAGCCCACTTCAGTCTCCCAAAGTGCTGGGATTACAGGCATGAGCTGCTAGAGTGGCTCACCACAAACCTGAGGGTTTAAAGGAGGGCAATAACTTGGTTCCTGGGATGGGAACACATTCAATTCCAGGAGGTACAGAGGAGAGAAAGAAAAATAATAGTATTTGCCTTTCAGAATTATTTATGACTGAGGACTCACTTATTTACTTGGGGAGCACAACAGTTGTGAACACTTTCTTTCCAGGAATACCATTTGCGTTCTGGGTATTGTACTTCTTGTGTGAAAGCCTAGCATCAACTTGCCTCTCTTGAAAATATGCTGAAACCTTACATGTTTACACCAACTCAACCCTTAAAAGCATTCAAATTGGATTCAGTTAGCGACCAGCATTATTGAAAATGACGGAAATGCTCTAAACTTCCTTTTTAAGTGGCAAAGTGGAGTCTGTAAACATTAGAACATTCTACCCTACCTGGATAAATGCTATGGACAAAATGCGTAAGTTGATACAAAAAGCTTAAGTGAAAGCCCCCAGTATTCTAATCACTTACTGTATAGGGGATGAGAGTTGGGACACTGGGAGAATGGCTAAAGTCAGTACTGCAGGTTGGCCTCATTTCTCTGCCTTAAGTCCTACTGATAGTAGCTTCAATTTAATACTGCATAAGATGAATTGAATAAATTTGTTCACATCCCTATTTGATTAGATTAATTTAAAAAACTGTCAGAAGGTCATTTATAGGAAAATTTGCCAGAAGCTAAGATGTAGAAAAAAATGTAAATACTGTTGGGAGACAATTTACCATGATTTCTTGCATTTCTGCATGACTTGCATCAGCTTTTGTCCCAGAATATCTTCTCAAGGTTGTTCGTATAACACACAGTCTTAGAAGACAGAGATAGCGTCCACAATCTTTATCCCCTCCGGAGCTAAGACGGGACAGATTTACTAGCAAAACCCTTATGAGATTGTCAGTTTAATAAACTCAAATTTCCTTATCTGTGGAGCAAACCGACTGCCTCTGGAGCAATCCCACTGTCTGTAGAGCATCTGTCTGGGTCTGCTTCTGCCTTATCCCCAGGGAACTATAGGGACAAGGTAAATAGAAGCAAATCTGAAACTCATGCTGCCTGTTGAGTTCTGTGCAATCCAGTCCATTTTCCCTGTCCCACATAACCATGTCTTTTGCCAGCAAATATGAAAATGTAACAGGTTAAAATATTTGGCTTACAAATAGGAGAAAATCTCAAATCCTTTGCTTTTGCTATAAAAGAGAAGAACACAATGGGAGGACTCATGTTACCTGATTTTAAGATTTATTATAAAGATAAAGTAAGGACTTGCTATAAAGACAGTATGATAATGGTGAAAGTTTAGAC
>NW_012121043.1:8957418-8969771 GCF_000951035.1 Colobus angolensis palliatus | reverse complement strand
AAAATTGTGGTACAGTATCCAACTAGATTATTAACATTGACACAATCAAGATATGGAATGTTTCTACCACACAAGCACTCCTCATGTTGCCCTTTTGTAGCAACACCTATTTCCCTTGCATCCTCACCCTGTCACCTTAACCATTGGTGACTACTATTGATTCCTCCACCTGTTAAATGTCATTTTACAATGCTATCTAAATAGAATCATATTGTATGTAAACATTTAGGATTGGCTTCTTTTCACTCAGCATTCTCTGGAAACTTATCTGGGTTGTTACTTTTATTAGTAGTTTCTTCCTTTTTATTGCTAAGTGCTATTTTGTATATGGATGTACCACTGGTAGGTTAGCCATTCACATTTGGTACATTATAATTGCTTCCATTTTGGGCCATGATGAATGTTGTAAACAGTCATGTAAAGGTTTTTGCATGAAAATAAATTTTGGGTTTTTTTGTTCGTTTGTTTGTAGTTTTTCCGGGGTAAATTCCCAAGAGCAAAATCATTGTTCATGATAGTTGCCATGTTTAATTATGTAAAAAGTACCAAACTTTGCCAAAGTGGTCATGAAATTTTAAATTCCTGACAGCAATGATTTAGTAATCCAGTTTCTCTGAATCATCTCCAGCAATTGGTGTTGGTATATATTTTTAATTTTTCATTTTAGCCATTCTGATGGATGTGTCATGGTATCTCATTGTGGTTGTAATTTATAGTTTCCTAACAGCTAATGATGTTAAACATCTTTTCATGTGCTCATTTGCCATCTGTGTAATCTCTTCAGTGAAATGTCTGTTCCTTCCCATTTCTAGTCCAATTGCTGGTTCTTTTCTAAAAATGTTTATTTTGGAGAGTTCTTTATATATTCTACATGTTAGTTTTTGTTGAATATGTCATTTTCAAATATTTTTTCACAGTTTGCAACTTGTCTTATTACCTTAATAGAGTCTTTCACATGACAAAAAAAATTTAATTTTGATCAGGTACAATTTATAAATTTTGTATCTATGGGTTCTGATTTTGACATCAAGTATAATAACTCTTTGATCGTGCCTAGATTCCAAAGATCTGCCCATGGTTTCATTTTTTTTTTTTTTGTAAAAATTAAGAAGGTAAGTCTTTCACAGGGTGAAGTTTTTAATTTTGATGAAGCTCAAATTATGACTATTTCCTTTGCTGTTGTTGTCAGGTTTAAAGAACTTTTGCTTAGCATAATGCCTGTCAGACATTTTCCCAAGATTTATTTTTCCTAATGTTTTGTAATTTTACAGTTAACATGTAAGTTTATAATCCATTTTTGAATTAATTTTCTTATTAGGTGTAATGTTTAGGTTAAGAGATTGTTTTTGTTTGCTTTTTCTATGATTGTTCAATTGCTTTAAAAACATTTGTTATGAGTTTATTCTTTCTGGGTTTCCTATTCTGCTCCATTAAATAGTGCCTGTCCTTCCCAAAATATTACACAGTCTTGATTCCTGTAGCTACATATTAAGTTTTTTAATTGGATAGACTCATTCTTCACATCTTTTTCAATTTTTTTTAGTTTCTTGACCTTTTTGTATACATTTTAGAATAACTTCATCTATATACACATAAAAATATTATAGAATGTTATATATAAATCATGTTAAACCTAGGTACTAATTTGGAGACAACTGACATATTTATGCTTTTGCGTTTTCCAATTCATAAACAATGCATCTCTTTTATCTAAATCTTCTCTGATTTCCTTCATTGTTGTTGCATATTTTTTGGCATACAGACACTATGCATATTCTGTTAGTTTTACACATACATTTCATTGTCTTTGAAGTAATTGTAATTATAATTGTAAATGCAAATTATTAATTTTATTGTCCACTTCATCATTGATAGTATATAGACATATAGTTGATTTTTTATGCTCTATCTTCCAATTTTTTGAACTTAGTTGACATTTCTAAGTTTTCTTTTTTTTTTTAGAGATTTCTGATTATTGTCTCCATAGACTATCATGTGATCTACAAATAGAGACTTTTGTTTCTGTCTTTCTGATCTTTTTTTCTTTTTTTGTTTTTTGAGACAGAGTCTCACTCTGTTGCCCAGCCTGGAGTAAAGTGGTGCAATCTCGGCTCACTGCACTGTGTGTCTTTTATTTGCTTTTCTTGCTGTATTGCACTGGCAAAAAAATCCAGCACTATTTTGAATAAGAGTGGGCATGCTTGCTTTGAATGAGAGAATGGACATGCTTTCTTTTTTCCTCATCTTTGAGCAAATGCTCCTCTCTTCCTATGTTTTTGGTTTCTGTCATGAATGTATGTTTAATTTTGTTGAACGCTTTCTCTTCATTATTGATATAATCATCTGATTTTCTTTCTTTAGTTTGTTAATTTGTAGATTAAATTAATTGCTTTGCAAATATTGGAAGTCTTACATCTCTAAAATAACTCACTTGTTCATTGTGTATAATTCTATTTATATACTGCTGATTTCTATTAGCTAATTTTACAAAATTCTTTTCATCTGTATTTATGAGGAATATTCCTCCGGGGTTTTTGTTTTGTTTACTTTTGAACTGTGTTTATGTAATATTTAAATTATGTATTTTATATTTAGTGAGTTCCAGTAGTTTGGTTTTATGGGTAACTGGTCCAATTCATCTAAAATGTCAAATTTATGTTTGTAGAGTTTTTCATAATATTCTCTTCCTATCCTTGTCATATCTGCAGTGTTTCTAGTGACATGTCCTATTTCATTCCTAATATTAGCAATCTGTGTTTTCTCTTTCTTTATTAGTGTTACTAAAATTCTCTCAGTTTTTTTTTTTTTATTTTCAAATTACCAGTTGTTTGTATTACTGAGTTTCTCTATTGGTTTTCTGTCTTCAATCTCATTGATTTCTGCTTTTATGTTTATTATTTCTTTCATTCAGCTAGCTTTGGGTTTATTTTACTTTTCTTTTTCTAGATTCTTGAGGTGGTAATTGAGAGTGGTTATTTGAGGTGTCTTCTTTCTAATGCATACATTTAGTGTTACTAGTTGACCGCTCATTAGTGTTTTAGCTATGTTCTGAAACTATTAATATGTTACATTTTCATTATTATTCAGTTAAATGTGTTTCTTGATTACTCTTTGACTCATAATTCTTTTTAAAATCTGTTTTTTTCTGATTCTTCAGAATTAAGAAAAAGTGTTATTTATTTCCAGTTTTGTTACATTTTATTTTGAGAAGAGACTCTATAATTGTATTATTTATATTGGGTGGAATTCTTTTGCTGTCCATAGTAGGTACCTCAGATATGGAACCTGTAGATGTCCTGAGTCACTCTAGAATAAGGTAACACGTAGAGAGAAGCAGAAAGTGTTTACATATCATTTTATATTGGTTAAAGAGCCAATACACCAAGATTGTATATCAATTCTAAATGTGTATGCACCAAACAACAGAGATGTAATATATGTAAATCAAAATAGATAAAACTGAAATGGAGGCATATTGTAGTAGTTGAAAAACTTCAACTTCAACATTGTAGTTGAAAAACTTCAACACCCCTTTGTCAACAGTTAATAGAATAACTAGACATAAAATCAGCAAGGGGTATATTAGTCTCTCTCTCACACACACACACACACACACACACAGATAGATACGGAGACAGATGCTGAGACAAAGAGATAGACAAAGGCAGAGACACAGACACAGAGAGACAGAAACAGAAAGATAGACAGAAATTGGCTCATGCAATTGCAGAAGCTTGGAGATTCTAAAATCTGAAAATCCGATAGCGTCGGCCTGCAGCCTAGAGACCCCTGGAAGAGCTTCACTGGAGTCCAAAGCAGTTTCCTGAAAGAATGCCTTCTTGCTTGTGAGAGGTCAGTCTTTGCTCTAATAAGGCCTTCAACTGATTGAATGAAGCCCACACATTATGGAGGGCACTCTGCTTTACTCAAACTCTGCCAATTTAAACGTTAATCTTATCCAAAAACACTACCATAGAACCATCCAGGATAATGTTTACTAAATATCTGGGCACTGTGGCTCAGTCAGGTTGACAATAAAATTAACCATTCCAAAGGGTATATAAAAATAATCATATATTTGTCTATGCTCTTTTAACTTATTATCTCCAAATTAATTCAAATTGCAGGTTTCCTTTAGGCAATAATTCAAAATTACACAGTTTATATGTATCTTCTAACCTCCATGAAATTTAGGTAATGAAATTTAAGCAGAACATATAAACCTTACTTCTCTTTACATTCCTTTATTCTCTCTGCTTATAATTTAATAGACTTAAATATTTTCTGTACATATATTTAAACCGTATCAGTTAGTATTATAATTTTTGCTTTAACCATCAAACCTAATTTAAAAAACATGTAGGGTAAGAAAACTTACTGTATTTTTCCCTAATTTTTGCTTACCAAGTATTTTGTTCTAATCTGGTGTTATATCATTCCTTCTCTCAATGTTTCTTTTCTACTTAGAGAATTTCTGTTAGTTATTCTTTAGGATAAATCTGCTGATGACAATTTCTTTCTTTTTCTTCTTCTGAGAATTTTTTTACTTCTCTTTATTCTCAAAGGATATTTTCCCTAGATGTAGGATTGTGGATTTGCAGTTCTTTTCTTTCATCATCAAAACAAGAGTGCTTCTTTCTTCTGGCCTCCATGGCTTCTGTGAAAAACCTGTCATTCAGATAATATTTTCCCCAAAGTATGATGTTACTTTTATTCTGGCTACTTTCAAGATTGTTTTCTTTTTCTTTGTCTTTAGTTGTAAGAAGTGTGATTAAGATGATTTTGGCATAGATGTCTTTGTATTTAACATTTTTGCAGTTCTTTCAGCTTCTTCAAGCTGTAAGTTTATGTCTTGACAGATGTTTTAGAGTTCTCAGCCATTATATCTTCAAGTAATTTTTCAGTTTCCACTTCTTTCTTCTTTACTTTTGAAATTCTGATAACATGAATATTAGATCTTTTGTGACAGACAGGTCTGTAATGCTCTGTTTATTTTTTTCAGTCTAACTTTTATTCATAATGTATATTTTTAATTGTCCTCTTTCAATTCATTAATTCTTTCCTTTTTCCATACATCTTAGCAATATTGTGGCCCTTCGCTGAGATTTTACTTTGGATATTGTATACTATTGCGGTTCTAAATTTTCCATTTTATTCTCCTTCTTTAAATTTTTGTTGTTGTTGTTGAGACATTCTATTTCTTTGTTAAGCCTTTATATTTTTTTCCATTTCGTTTCAAGTATGTTCAAAACTGTTGATTGAAGCATTTTTACCGTCACTGATTTAAAATACTAGTTGGGTAATTCTGATATCTGTGTTATCTCAGTGTTGGCATCTATTATCTGTATTTTAATTTTTTTAATTTAGTTTGAAATCTTCCTGGTTCTTGGTATGGTAAATGATTTTCTATTAAATCATGAATATTTTCATATTATGTTATTATGTTTTCAATCTTATTTAAATATTCTGTTTTAATTGGCTTCCTCTGACAATGCTGTGGCAGGAGAAGAATGGATGACTCATTCCTTCCACATGGCCTCCTTTGACACTTGAGAGGGAGCTCCTTATTACTGATAGCCTGGGCTGGAAATGTCGGCTCTTTACATGGTCTTCACTAACACTGTGGTTGGAGTGGCTTTGTTACAACTTGTTACCAGGTGATTTTGAAAGTCCTAGCTATCCACTGGGACTCCTCTGCGATACCCAGCACAGAGCGGCAAGGATGCCTTATTACTGCTAGAGGAGGGTAGGTGTCTAAGCTGCCCACGTGGTCTCCAGGAAACAGCAGCACAGAGAGAGGGAAGTCCTGTTATTAGCTGGTGATGATGAAAGTCCTGGCTCCCTATTTGGCCTTTTCTGGCATTACCCCTGCGGTGGTATGTGGAGACTTATTACTGTCTCATGAGAGTGGACTTCTAGTATTCTCATTTAGCCTTTTCCTGTGTGTATGGAACAAAGCCTACTATTTTTCTATAGTGTTTGGCTAGAGTAACATCAGTATTATTCAAAACTTTCCTATTTTTCCAGGCTACCCCTTGCATGGTCATTTGGCCAGTGACAGCAATCTTTCTCTTTTTCTTTTTTAATCTGTGTTGCAATTTATTTTTAGAAAAATTCAAATACACTTCACTGGGGAAAAGCTGGTCCTTTAATAAAATTGTACTGGAATAATTATCTTTTTATAAATAACATATAAAAAAATCCACGCACATCTAAATGTGAAATGTAAAACTACAAAACTTCTATACGAACGCCTAAGATAATGTATTTGTAAACTTGGGTTACTCAACAGAAAAAGGAAAAACCATATGAGAAAAAGCAATAGACCATACAAATTTAAAACTTTGCCCTATAATAATATTACTAAGGGAATGAACAGACAAGCTGCAAATCATAAGAATATTTTTGAAACCATTTACATAACAAATGATCTATGTCCAGAATATATAAAAACTCTCAAAACTAAACAACAAGAATGCAGTCAAACAACTAAAAAAATGAACAAAAGATTTGAATAAACACCTTATCAAAAAATGTATACAGTTGGAAAATAAACTGCATATGTTTATTACATTTAAATAATGATTCTTAAGATAATTAGTTGTTAGAAATATGCAAATTAAAATCACAGTGCCACACTAAAAAATAAATAAATTAATTAAACTGACAGTAATGAGTGCCAGCTGGAATGTAGAGTAATATGAAACTTCTTACATTGTTGGTAGGGATAGAAGGTGATGGAAAACAGTTGGCAGTTTGGGAATTGTTACACATACCCTTACATGACCAGCAATTCCAATTCTATGTATTGAAAAATATTCGCATAAGTTAATGGGTGCATCAACGAGTTAATGGGTGCAGCACACCAGCATGACACATCCATACATATGTAACAAACCTGCACGTTGTGCACTTGTACCCTAGACCTTAAAGTATAATAATAAATAAATAAATAAATAAATAAATAAATAAATATTCTCCAAAAAATTTGTTCACAAAAAAATCTGGTCATAGATGTTTATAACATTTTCGTTTGTAATAACTCAAAAGTGTGCCGGGCGCGGTGGCTCAAGCCTGTAATCCCAGCACTTTGGGAGGCCGAGACGGGTGGATCACGAGGTCAGGAGATCGAGACCATCCTGGCTAACACGGTGAAACCCCGTCTCTCCTAAAAGATACAAAAAATTAGCTGGGCGAGGTGGTGGGCACCTGTAGTCCCAACTACTAGGGAGGCTGAGGCAGGAGAATGGCGTGAACCCGAGAGGCGGAGCTTGCAGTGAGCTGAGATCCGGCCACTGCACTCCAGCCTGGGCCACAGAGCGAGATTCTGTCTCAAAAAAAATAAAATAAAATAAAATAAAAAATAACTCAAAAGTGAAAGCATGACAAATGTTCTCTAACAGGTAAATGAAAAACAAATTATGTAACATCCATACAATGAAATACCAGTCAGCAATGTAACAAAATGAACTGACACACACAGCATGAATAAATCTCAGATCCACTACGCTGTGTGAAACATGCCAGGCTCAAGCCCATAGGTATTACATGGTTCTGTTTCTGTGACATTCATCAAAAGACAAAAGTATGTCAGTGGAGAATAAATGAGTGATTTGGAGTAAGTGTAAATGACTACAGAGAGCATGGAACTGTTATAGAGGGCAATTAAGGAAGTGTTCTGTGTCTCAATTTGGCCTATAGTTTTTGAATACTGTGCTGTCAAAACTTACAGAGTGTATACAATAACTTTGAATTGTACAGAATAAAAAATAGATAGGTAAAACAATAATACAGAAAGCCAAATATGATATTTTGCTTTTATTTGGCATTCATTGAGATGAATGACAATACTATAAGCTAAATGCCTATTAAAAAATACCTTATAACTTCATGTGTATGGATACATAAGTTTTCATTGTAATTATAGGTACAAATAAATATTTACTATTATATTATTCATTCTGGGATCAACATTCTAGACTTAAATCTATTTAAGAAGTAAAAAATACTTTCTAGAATGACGTTTAAAATTCCTCTTTCTTTTACGAAAATTACAATTTAAAATAATTTTATCCTTGCCCTCATATTCTCATATGGCAACCAGTATGATCCTTTGAATGTATGTTATATTCTGTCACCCCTTTGCTTAAATCTTTGCAATATCTGCTTGCATTATTTAAAGTAATGACAAAGGCCTTAAAATATTCTCTAAGGATCCTTATGACTTGGCTACTTTATTTCTTGCTATTCATTCCCCCCACCCCTGGCATACTTCTCCCATTCCTCTGCGGCTATACCCATCTTCTTTGAGAGTATCAACCACAACACGCATGCTCCTTACTTAAATCCTTTGCGAAATCTGAATACTCTTCTATTTCGGGATGGATATGCCTCCTTTAAGTTCTTACCAAATGTCAGCTTCTTAGAGAAGTCTCGTTTAAATGATAACATTGTTACAGACACAGCCACCCATTTGTCCTAATCTACGAGTATTGTTTAACTTATCACCTACCCTCTTCTTACATAGCATATAATTTGCTTTCTTCATTTTATTCATTGATTACTGCCTCTCCCCTAAAATTTAATTTCTTTGAGAGCAGGAAACTTGCCTATTTTCTTCTCTGATATATGCAAAACACCTAGAAAGTGTTTTGAATACAGCAAGGGTTCAACACTCAATTGTTAAGCAAATGAAAGACAGTAAATGGAACCATATAGTTGTAAAATTGCAACGCTTACCTCTATGGCTGTGTTTGTGTGGTTGAGAATAGCAATTTCTTTAATGATAAATATACATGATAAAACATATATTTCATGAAATTCTAAGGAATAGTCCCTCCTTAACTAAAGATTTGGTACTAGTTTATGATAAGATTAGCGTTCTGTGACCTAAACTGTTCTCTCTAACTTGAAGGTAAATCAAGGATAAATCTAGAGAGGTGTCCCAGATGTGGATTTGCAAATTATGCCTATAAAGCTTTGATATTAAGGAACACATCGAATTCTGGAAAACTGATATTCCTCTTTTTATGATTTTTACAAAAGCAAGATCATTTGGCTCTTACTTTAATACACTTTTTTAAAATTTTCATTTATTTATTCTTAATTATACTTTAAGTTCTAGGGTATATGTGCACAATGTGAAGGTTTGTTACATATGTATACATGTGCCATGTTGGTGTGCTGCACCCGTTTAACTCGTCATTTACATTAGGTGTATCTCCTAATGCTATCCCTCCTCACTCCTCCCACCCCATGATAGGCCCCGGTTTGTGATGTTCCCCACTCTGTGTCTAAGTGTTCTCATTGTTCAATTCCCACCTATGAGGGAGAACATGCGGTGTTTGGTTTTCTTACTAATACTCTTTAAGGAGTAAAAACAATAGTAAAAGGATTTTTTAAATTTGTGTTTGAAGTCCATGACGCCATAACTAAAATTGTATTTATAAATACCTGGGCTGATAATGTAAAATACTTTCCTCATGGTTCCACATATAATTTACTTTTATGTCCATAAAGAGGAAAATTCTCACTCCCAAATCTTTTGATTTGGAGGATCCATAGGATAACTGAGAAAATGAGCCAGCTAAACCCTCTGTAGTGTGCAGCAAGAGCTGAAATAGAAGTAAAAGGGCTTGAAGGCATTTGTGTTTGTTTGTTTGTTTGTTTGTTTGTTTAAGTTTCAAAGCAATGGAAGTTCAAGAACAGGGAGGTTGTTTCTGTATTTAGGGAGAGTGAAAACGAAAACAGTCATTGCCTACATTATAATATATCCCCAATGCTGAGAGAAGTTGAATGTCTCCCAATGATACTTCTTGTTCAGAAACACCTGCTTCAGAAAGTTAATTCCATAAACCCATTCAGATTTGGGATGAATGCAAAGCTGTTATTCTTCTCACTCCTGTTCCTGTTTCAGAACCTGATACCAAAATGAACCTTTAAAATATCGAATAGTACTGCTAATACAATGTGCAGATTTGGGAGTGTTCATGGATTATAGGATTTTGTGGAAAATACATTAACATTAAATTATTTTATTTTTATTTTACTTTATTTTGAGACAGAGTCTTGCTCTGTGACTCAAGCTGGCATGCAATGACATGATCTTGGCTCACTGCAACCTCTACCTCTCAGGTTCAAGCAATTCTCCAGCCTCAGCTTCCCAAGTAGCTGGGACCATAGGCACCCACCACCACACCAAGTTAAATTTTTGTATTTTTGGTAGATGTGGGGTTTCACCATGTTGGCCAGGTTGGTCTCGAACTCCTGACCTCAAGTGATCCACCCACCTTGGCCCGCAAAGTGTTGGGATTATAGACGTGAGCCACCATTCCTGGTCTGAGTCACCATGCCTGGTCATGTCAGATAATTTTAGATTTAGACTAGAAACACAACCAAATGCAATGATGGTATAAAAGTGTATGCACTTAAGAACTTGGTAGATGTCCTACTTAATGTTTCTGCTTAATTTTACACAGTTTCAAAGAGTATAAAATTTTTTTCATTGCCTTGTGTTTGCAAGCTAATGCTTGTAAGGTAAGCAAAGCCAATGATTTACTGATTTACAAATGTTTGAGTATGTAGTTTGTGTGTCTGTGTGTGTCTACACACTTGCTTATTTAATATTTTTGCAATAAAGTTATAGCTTGTATGAGATGCTAAAATAGAAACAGTAATAATACAATGCAATGAGAATTAAGGAATTAGAACACTGAATTTAGGTAAAGGGAAATCAAAATAATTTACAGTTGAATATTTCCTGTCCACAAGTAATTATTTTTTTCATAGTTTGGCAGGGCTTACTATGTAGACAAGTGATTCATCAAGTAGAAATTGGTCTTGCTATGAAAGTTGGCATAACCGCTGCTAAGACACTCCAGGAACGATGATTTGAAAGGGGAGCTGATCTATATTTTTGTGAAAATTCATGTTGTTTTGCAGGAATCTAATAGATACATGCAAACTTGAAAATAGCTCCCTTTTGACAACATCTCTACTTTAGATATTGTGGTAGCGCTGAAATTAATTGAATGTATCTCAATATGTGTTCATTGGGTTTGCCACCACACACTTTTCATCCTTATAGAGGTGTAGTGTCTCCCAGAAATACCAACTTTTAATAAACACTTGTTGTATTGATTTTGTGCTTTAATTTCTCACTTTAACCCCACTATGCATCAGCATAATGGTTTTCTTTTATTATCATATTTGTTATTCTTATGGACTCTGACATGAAGCTAGAAATGACTCTAGAAATATAATATTATTAAAATGAGCACATATCACTTACTATTTTCTTAACATCTCTGTTAATAAGAAAAAACTCAAAAGCAAAATAATCCACTGTATAAGTTTTCATACTCGTTTATTGGTGTAGAAGAGTAATGAAAATTTATAAATTCTCATCAATAAAGTGTTCAAGAATCCACTATTGTCACAGTTAAAAAGACAATGATAAATCTAAGTTGGTGTAAAATTATATAAATTAATGAATTAGATCAAGATAGATACAGTTAATGCACCTTTCGTTTTCTCTTGTTCAAGATAAATGCCTTTACTAGGAGGAGAAGGTTTGAAAATACAGCTGACTCTTTATAAATAAATGGTGAAAAATTGTGACTTGGGTTTTTCCAAAAGCAGAGCCTTAGAAAAATAATTGTGTGCAGATAGTTTACTTGAGAACCGATTGCAAGAAGCATAGCAATGGAGGGGAGAGAGAGAGAGAGAGACAAGTTAGGAGGAGTCTCAACATAAGGATGCTCTAGAGTTGCTGCCATGGGGTCTTTTAAGACAAATACAGAAATCCTCTCAGTACGGTCTCTCTCAAGAACTAAAGCTGGAGAATTTTTCCATTCACTCCGATGGCATATTATGCCCTTCCTGCTCCTCTTAATGTTCCTGCACTTCCCAATTGTGTTTATGTGTTACTGGGAAAGCACAGGCAAAAATCAGAAAAAGACATGGCACAGGATCGGGACAGTAGACATGTGGTATGAGGTGATTGTGAGCCAGACTGGAACCTCACATTGTAATTGCAGCTAAAATAAGAAAGAGAATCGTGGTTGTATACTTAGCCTCTTACCGAGGGACATGCAACTAATTCTGCTCAATTGAAAGTAAGCAAAAATGGTTTGAACCACTTTTATTACAGTGCTCTTACCAGAGTGGGTGTGTCTTTTTCATACACTCTCTCTTTCATGGCAGCTGTAACCTGGATGATGAGAAGAATCTATGGAATGGTGGAGCCATATCAAAGAAAGAACTTAGGTCCCTTAATAAACTCCCAGAGCAGAGAGCTTTCTTAAAGGGAGCTCTCTTTGGAATTGTTACATAAGAAAGAAATGAGCTTTGGT
>NW_012121043.1:8936768-8956763 GCF_000951035.1 Colobus angolensis palliatus | reverse complement strand
CTGGTAGCAGTGGAAAGTATTAGAGTTACATGGCACCGAAATATGTTACCAGCAGGTCTGCAGCAACCTCATTCTTGCCTCCTCAGAAGAAAGAATGTGAAGGACCTAAGGGAGAAGGAGAGACCGAGGCACGTTTTAGAGCAGAAGTGAGTGAAAGTTTATTAAAAAGCTTTAGAGCAGGAGTGAAAGGAAGGAAAGTACACTTGGAAGAGGGCCAAGTGGCCAACTTGAGAGATGGAGTGCACAGTTTGACCTTTTGACTTGGGGTTTTATCCATTGGCATGCTTCCGGGGTCTTGTGCTACTTTTCCCCTGACTCTTCCATGGGGGAGGGCTTCCTGTACGTGCAGTGCCTGCCTAGCACTGGAGAGGGGAGGATGCACAGTGTGCCTGTTGGAGTTGTACTGGTGCTTACCTGAGGAGTTCCCTCACCAGCTGAATGTCCCCCGGAGGTCATACACCAGTTCAACTCTGCCATTTTGCTTCTTGCTCAACTGCTCAACTGCTGAGCTTCCCAATAGGGAAGCTGCTGATCAACACTTTCAGGTTTTTTCCTATCGACAGGGAGACTACCCTTCTCTGGCACTGACTGTGACCAATGATTATTTTAGAGAAACGGTTAACAGCTGCCTGACCATCAACTGATGCTCGTCTGACATTCTGGGTGGTGGGAGAAGCCCTCTCTTGCTCTGCTCGTGCCTTCCTAGTTACCTACTGTAACACACCTTGTCTTTAAATAAAGGTGTCTGTTGTCCCTATGCTTTGTACAACTTACCCTCACAAACCCACAGGTGATTTGCAAAACCTATATTCATCTTTGTCTTCTTGTTTTCTTAAGAATTTAGATAAAAATTTACCGATTAGGGATGCTGTTTTCATGGATTAGTGTGGTCCCATAAAATTTATTTTCACTCCGTTAGTTAAGATTAGAGAGCAGCCCTGTGCAGTGGTTAAGAACTGATTCTGAGCTCTCTTCCCTTTTGCGGCCATCACCGAAGCGGGAGCGGACAAAACGAAGTTTAATCCCTTTGTGACTTCCAACCGAAGCAGGAATCGCAAAAGGCATTTCAATGCACCTTCCCACATTCGCAGGAAGATTATGTCTTCCCTTCTTTCCAAAGAGCTGAGACAGAAGTACAACGTGCAATCCATGCCCATCCAAAAGGATGATGAAGTTCAGGTTGTACGAGGACACTATAAAGGTCAGCATATTGGCAAAGTAGTCCAGGTTTACAGGAAGAAATATGTTACCTACATTGAATGGGCGCAGCGGGAAAAGGCTAATGGCACAACTGTCCAGGTAGGCATTCGCCCCAGCAAGGTGGTTATCACTAAGCTAAAACTGGACAAAGACCACAAAAAGATCCTTGAACAGAAAGCCAAATCTCACCAAGTAGGAGAGGAAAAGGGCAAATACAAGGAAGAAACAATTGAGAAGATGCAGGAATAAAGTAATCTTATATAAAAGCTTTGATTAAAACTTGAAACAAACAAACAAAAAGAACTGGTTCTGAATCAAATTGCTTGTTTGAATCTTGACTCTACTACTTACTATCGGTATCAAAGGCTTAGAATAATTTATGACACACAATAAGTGTTCATTATGGGTTGATTAAGTCGTTTGTGTTTTTGAATGCTGAGTTTTAACACCCTGCATAGAAATGTGGCCTATTGCAACTGCCCAAGGGGTTCTTCCTGCCTGCTGCATAAAAAGAGACCACAGCATCTTAGCCAAGAAAGAGTTTTATAGACAGTAGGCCAGCCACGTCATGTGGGAGATTGGCGTTGTTACTCAAATCATTTCAAGCAAAGCTTATAGGTTAGAGGATTTTTAAAGGCAGTTTGGGGGAAGGGGTGGCAGTGACCAGCTGTTTGCTGCTGATTGGTTGGGCTGGAGATAAAATCATAGAGGGTGGGAACTGTCTTCCTGTGAGCTGAATCTCTTCTGGGTGAAGACATAGGAGCTAAGTTGGCGGGTCCATGTGGAGCCTTCAAGGTGGAGCCCTGGCAGACATGCAAAAACCTGAAAAGATTTTCCAAGACCAATTGGGGAAGTAGCATATCTTATAACCCTCCAGAATAATGCCTGACAATTGTCTATGTCTGCGCCTTAGCAGCATTCCATTTCCTCTCCTCTCCCCAGCCTGATGCCCTCCCATTAGCTTTACAAAAGCTGTGGAGTTTTGGGCAAGGCCTATTCTCATTTAAACTATAGTCTGAATGACTTCCAAAGTTGGCTTGGCCCAGTAGCCTAGGATTAATCAAGGGAAAGGCAAAATGGTGGTTGTGCTAGCTTAGCTTACTAATGTAATTTTTCTCATTGATAATATTTTTTTGCAAAGTCAATTTCACTATAAACAAGGCCTATACAGGCCTATTGGTTTCTAGTCAAATACAGTATTAATTAAGAAGTTACTGTTAATCAAGCACTGTGTCTATTACTAGAGAAAAAAGCGTCACCACCACCACCACCAAGTCCCTGGCACTGACTTTTTGTTTTTGGTTTACATGTAGGTAGAATTTTTTTTTTTTTTTTTACAGTCTCTGGCTCTTTTTGCCCAGGCTGGAGCACAGTGGCATAATCTCAGCTCACTGCAACTTCCGCCTCCTGAGTTCAAGTAATTCTCCTGCCTCAGCCTCCCAAGTAGCTGGGATTACAGGTGCCTGCCACCATGCCTAGCTAAGTTTTGTATTTTTTCAAGTAGAGACAGGGTTTCACCATGTTGGCCAGGCTGGTCTGAAACTCCTCACCTCAAGTTGTAGTAGGACGAGATGCAGACAAAACCCCTCAGACACCAAGTTAAAGAAGGAAGGGCTTTATTCGGCCAGGTGTGTCTGCAAGACTCATGTCTCAAAAACTGAGTTACTCAAGTGAGCAATTCCTGTCCCTTTTAAGAGCTTACAATTCTAAGGGGGTCCGCTTGAGAGGGTCATGATCGATTGAGCAAGCAGGGGGTACATGACGGGGGGCTGCATGCACCGGTAATCAGAACAGAACAGAACAGGACAACGATTTTCACAATGCTTTTGCATACAACGTCTGGAATCAATAGATAACATAACTGGTTAGGTCAGGGGTTGATCTTTAACTACCAGACCTGGAAGGCAGTGCTGGGCTCTCTGACTATGGATTTCATTTCTGTCTTTTCTTTAACTCCTACTTTTTCTTTGAGGCAGAAATTGAGCATAAGACAATATGAGGGGTGGTCTCTTCCCTTAAAGTGATCCATCCGACTCAGACTTCGAAAGTGCTGGGATTACAGGCATGAGCCACCAAACCCCAGACTATTTTGTTTACTTCTAGCTTAAGTGGGTAAAATTTAAGACAACAGAAGAACATTGAAGAAATGTAGAATGGAAAGAAAGAATAGAGAGAAAAGGTACAGTATAGTGTATCAAATAATAACTGACACTTGCAAGACATTTCTAAATATATTAACTAACTCCTTATCTAATTCTCAGCTGGTATTTTCATCAGCCTTGAAAATATAAGGTAGATATGTATATTTTATTTTATTTTAAGTAAATGGAAATTGCTACAAATTAGTTGATGTTATGACCTTGATGAAAATCCAGGACTCTCGTGGAATGATCTTTCCAGCATGTATCTAGAGAAGTTTGAATAAACAGATAAATTTAGGTTCATTTTTGCCATTGTTGTCATTTGTATACTCAGCTACAAGACTGGCAACGAAATTATGTGACAACAGTGTGCTAGTTACATTTACATTTAAATGTAATTATGAAAAATATTAATTTTTAGTATTATCTTAATATTATAACTGAAATTTGTATAATTTCTTTAAAGAAACAGTATTTAAAATAAATACATGAATTTTTAAAATGTTGAAATATATTTATTTAAATATGTTAAATACTATGTCTTACATATCTATTGGTGATGATAAAATTTATCATTTTTTTTCTTTTTTTTTTTGAGACGGAGTTTCACTCTTGTTGCCCAGGCTGGAGTACAGTGGCACAATTTTGGCTCACCACAACCTCCACCTCCCCGGTTCAAGTGATTCTCCTTCCTCAGCCTCCTGAGTAGCTGGGATTACAGGCATGCACCACCACACCTGGCTAACTTTGTATTTTTAGTAGAGATGGGGTTTCTCCATCTTGGTCAGGCTAGTCTCGAATTCCTGACCTCAGGTTATCTGCCCACCTTGGCCTCTCAAAGTGCTGGGATTACAAGCATAAGCCACTGTGCCTGGCCATTTTTTTCCTAATGTATAATGAATGGACGAATAATGATTCATAGGATGAGTAAATGACTTATAATAATTGTATTATAAAGATATTTATGTAGAGATACATGTTATCTTATTCTAAATTTATAGAGGAGGACAGAAACATAATTGTATTTAGCGTAAGTACTGTCAAAACATAAATGAAGTTTCCTAATTTGTGATAAAGTTTAGAAAGACTTCAATTTATTTTAGGTCCATTGAAAATTTCACTAGAAAGGGAACGTAAATTGTAATCTTCAACCCACATCTTAGGCAAATGAAAACTGCTCAAGGTTTTTAAACAGATATTGCAAACAAAGACCTAGGAAAGTAAAAAAATAAAGAATGAAAGAAAAAGTGTACAGGTTATTTGAAAATTATTCACAATGTGTACAATCAGTACACTTCAGTCATAGCTCTGCTTTATGACAGACCATACTACTTAAAACATGCTTCTTGTTTTCTACACTTAACAAAATATAATTTTTTTTTTTTTTTTTGAGACAAGGTCTCACTTTGTCACCCATGCTGGAGTGTAGTGGTGCAATCTTGACTCACTTGGTGACCTCTACCTCCCGGGTTCAAGCTATTCTCCTGCCTCAGCCTCCTGAGTAAGTAGCTGGGATCATAGGCCTGTGCCACCACAACCAGCTAGTTTTTACATTTTTAGTTGAGACGATATCGCTGTGTTGGTCAGGCTGGTCTTGAACTCCTGACCTCAGGTAATCCACCTGCCTTTGCCTCCCAAAGTAGTGGGATTACAGGCGTGAGCCACCCTTCCCAGCCCAAAATATAAAGAAGTTTACTCTTCATATTGAGAAGTATAGTCTGTGTTATAAAATGAAATAAACTTCATTCTTTTCTTTACATTGAATAAAAAAATACAAATTAGAGAAATATGTTTCTTATGATAGAGGGCAGGGAAACATTAAGCATATTCTTGTTTGGAACTTGTATATTCATTTTCGCATTTTTTTTTCATTTTAGGAAATATTTTGAGACTTTTAAGTATGTGCATATGTGGACAAAACATATCACTATTGACAGCAAAGATTCCATCCTTGATGTCTTATATTTTTGTCAATTATTAAACTTATTGACACTCGTATAATGTTATTCAAGAATTTGGTACTACGAATAAGTCTGCAATAATACTAGTGTGTGTGTGTGTGTGTGTGTGTATCACTATATATCAGTTATTCTAAATAACTAGTGAGTGTTTTAAAGAGTGTTTTGGTTAAAAACTATTACCTAGGTAAAAACAAATACGTTTTTGTGTGATGATGTATGGACGCATGTTCATTTACTAATGGAAAAAAGATTTGAGAAAAAGAGAGGACAAAATAAATACTAATGCCTAGTTGAAGTGAGTAAAACTGATCATGCTTCAGCTTTATTATAAAATTTAAGTGGTTATGATCATATATGTGGAGGAAATTCAGCTAAAAATTCAAAGTAGAAATACATAGTTCTACAAATTGTAACAAAATGAAGCAAAGAAAACTCAAAACATCAAAATGTAGGAAATGACATGTATAGTCAAACTAATAAAATAATGATAGATTAACATGAAACAAAATTATAAAATATTTTCATACACACCAGAAATCACTATGCACATGAATAGGTTAAAGCTACCAATGTAAAGGCACTGTCGTCCTACTGGAATTTCACTCCCTCTCACTTTCCTCAAAGACTCTATGTCTTTGACATGAGAGGGCTTTAAAACTAAATGATACAAAAAACTTAAACATAAATGTAATAGAAAGATATACCAAATGTGTATTACCAAAATTAAGGTTGATTTATTATTTGTATTGTAAAACAAATGAAGATTTCAAGGTGTATAGTATTCAAAGAACAAAAATTATATTTTACATTGATAAAAGCCCCTTTTCCACACAAGTTGATAAACTTATTCTTATGATTTTTACCGCAAATACATTATTGTTTGATCAGAACATTATGTTCATTTTACACTTTTTGTATTGTCCGTTATCAGCCAAAGAAACAGCTATTTCTCCAATTATCAACATTTTATTATATCAGAGAGTAGTTTCTAAAACCAAGATCTGGGTGCTATGTGGACATGTAGCTCCTGGGAGGTCATTGTGTCTAGATTATTTCAGAACAAAAAATGTACTGAAAATACTGAAATATGTACTAAAAATATACTGAAATATATATTCGATATATATATAAAATAAATACTTTAAACTATAATTACTATTATATTTTATTCAAATTTCACAATAAAGTTTTATTAGTTTATTTTATTCAACACTTTTATACTATGAAAACCACTTCCCAATCTCCTCAATAGACTTATTTATTTTCTTTATCCCGTAGTATACATTATCAGATAACTGTGTTAAATAAATTTATAAATATTGAATATAGGTTAAAACAATATATTTAATGTAGTTTAAAAATTACAATGTCAACATTAGCACTAACAAAACAACCTACTGAATAAAGTTTAAAGTGCCTTGGTAGTTCATTTTGTTCTTAGATATATTCTGTTATATCCTTACACAGTCAGGTACTATGTTAAAGCTACTTGAAATATTTATTCTTTAACACAATGTTACAAATTCAATAGAGTTATATTTGTTTTTTAACGTTTGTGCTTAATTTTACATTTATTTTTCACATTTTTTCATGGTACTTTTCTATCCTTGTACTGAATTTCATTTTCAGAAATATAAAGCATAAATATGTCTCAAAGTGAAAACTAAATTCATGTATTTTCTTTTCTGTATTGTTTTATTTAAAAATTCAAGTTAATATTTCAATATTAAATTACTTGGAATTAAACAAATATACCTGCATAATCTTCTTTAACCTTTTTGCAGAAAATATAGCATGCTCTATTAGCTGTCCCCCCACTTCTTATTTTTTCTCATAAGGGAGTGATACTTTACTGTGTAGATAAGAGCGCTTCAATTTCTACTCCGATGGCATAGTCTTTCTTTTATTCCCAACCTCTTTACAAAAATGAGCAGAATTTTTAAGATATATGAATTTAGTAATTATCTAAAAAGTAAACGCAGAAGTATACAAAAAAGACTCACATACATTTAATGTGTGCCTCAATTAGTATATATGTATTTGGAAAAATTCTATAAAGCATAAGTGGTGATTTCCAAAATCAGTTTTCAGTATTTTCTTTCTTAAGAAATAATAATAAAAGCATGGTTATAACAATAGTGTTTCTTCTGTCTGCTCTTGATCTTCAGTGTTTTGCTGTCTGGTGAAGAAAGCAAATATAATTCTTTTGGAATTGTTATTTCCAAGCTTTTGTTTATACCTTGGTACAAGCAGGTTTTTATTATTATTATTATTTCTTCTGAATGCTCAAAGGGAATGACTGAAGACTGTCTTTTTATTATATAATCAGCCACTTTCTTTTCATAGTAACTAGCATTCGTCCGTTTCTACAGTGATCTCTGTATACATCAAGGTATTGGGATGAAAAACAGGAAAATCTCCTACGCGGGAGTTATGACTAAAAATGTATCTTCATTTCCTTGTCTGATTTGGTTTGGCTCTTGTGTCCGCACGCAAATCTCATGTGGAACTGTAATTCCCAGTGTTGAAGGAGGGGCCTGTAGGGAGGTGACTGAATCATGGGGGCAGACTTTCCCCTCTCTGTTCTTGGGTTAGTGATAGGGAGTGAGTTCCTAGGAGGGCTGGTTGTTTGAAAGTGTAGCACTTCCCCCATCACTCTCTCTCTCTCCTGCTCCACCACGGAAATTTGTGCCTTGCTTCCCCTTCTCCTTCTGCCATGACTGTAAGGTTCCTGAGGCCTCCCCAGCCATAAGGAACTGTGAGTCAATGAAACCTGTTTTCTTCATAAACCACCCAGTCTCAAATAGTTCTTTATAGCAATGTAAGAATGGACCAATACACTTGCAGAGTGCTCGATATGGTGGGATATTACAATAAATAATTCTCTGGCTGTTTATAAGACTATATTCAAATGCCAGCTATTTCTCTTACTGGCTTTATTGTCTTGACCATTTTATTTCACTCCTCTAATCTTTGGCTTCGTTGTCTGCAAAATTTAGAAAGTATAATAATAAAATATTGGCCATATCTATATTATATATGCATGATATTATATAATGATAAAGCTGATAGGGTGAGTGTTATGATTAAATAAGATAATACATATTAATCATTTAGCACATGGTCTGACCTGCAGAAAGTTGTCAGCTTTAGTACTTATTGTCATTGTTGTATTCATCATCATAAAAGCACTCTTTGAACTCTGTCAGCAAAAAGAGAAAGCAGTGGGATAACTTTATGTTAGCATTTAGATTTTAAATTTACATGACGACTGTGGAAACGTTTATGACATAAATTTTACTGAAAAATAAAACAAATTTGCATATGTTGTTCAATATTAAAATTTTAAAAAGATATAAGTATCCATAAATAGCATCATTAGGCTTTTAATGGAAGAAATCATTGTGATATTCCTTATACTTTCATATATGTGTGTTCTATTAAAATAATATGCATAAATATTATAATAAAATATAATATCTTTTCCTGCACAATACAAACATGTTCTTAAAAACTTAAACTACTACTTACTAAGGACATAATACTAACCTACACATTTTACATAATATCCACTAAGCAACACTCCCCTACTTTGATCAAGCATCTAAAGCATTCTCAAATATCAAGGTTAACTGTGCCAGCCATCTAAACCATCTCCTCCTTGCTGACTGCACAGTATTTATCTTGACAGATGTCAGCTTCATAGTGCTTGTGAGAAGTTTGTGGCTTTCATTACCTGGATTTACAATAGTGTGCAACAGAGGCTTAAATTGCACTATGAGCCATGACAGCTGGCAAAAACGTGCCAGAAGGACAACTTTATCAAACCTACGGAGCTCAAGAAAAGCTTAGTTTAGTCAATGAAAAACATAAAAGTTGAAGAGTATAGAGAAAAAAGAATAAGAGAAAAAAAACAAAATGAATTAAAAAGGAGAGGAGGATTACTAAGCCTCCAAATGCCTATGCTGGGATTGCCTGTGGCTCCAGGCAGACGATTGGTCTTAGCTGCAGATGAGCAAAAATTGATTCAGGGTATGTGCAGAGTAAGTTAATATTAATGAAATGTCTTTCAGTGGATTTGTATCTGTATTTTATCCTCCTACGGATTTATAAATTGATTCTGATTGCTTGGCAGTACAATGACCACAACCAATGAGGATTTAACAAGCGGATTTTATTACTTGCAACAAGTAAGGAGAAAACTGGGTGTGGATCTCAAAGCAATGCCACCTTGAACAAAGGTGAAAACAGGGCTTTTATTGGGCTGATTGGCTGAGTCATTATATGCAGAATTGGAGCAAAGGCAGTGCAGCCGCTGTCATGGATCTTGGTTCTATATATGTCCCAGGTATAGAAAATGGCCAGAAGCTTCGTCCTTGGCAGAGATTTTAGTAAGATAAAGAGGAATGTTTGCCGGAGTTCATCTACAACTCAGGCACCTCTGGATCCAATCAGTTTTTGTTTTTTCTGGGGCTGAGCTTTTTCCTAGAACTTTTTGAAACAATGAGAACTCAAGTTACAACATTTGCAAGTGGTTACTTTTTCACAGCGCATACCAAAAACCCAAGGATCCTGGGTTACAATTTGATGTACTTTAATTTGATTGCCAATCTACCAATAAAAAAGACTCCTAAACAAACACACAAGCAAGGCTGTAAAGCCAATGGGGGATGAAATGGAAAAATTAGGGTAAATTCAACCAATCTTAAAGCAAGTGGAAAGAGACAAAAAATAAAAAATAACAATCAGTGAGACAAATATAAAAGAATGTAGAGTTAAATGTAATAATATCAACAATTGCTTTACACTTAAATGAACTGTACACTTCAATAATGTGCATTTTGTGTCTTGATCCAAAAGCAAGATAGATCTATATGCTGTTTATAATATTTGCAATTTAAATATATAAAAGAGATAGTGATAAAGTAAAAGGATAAAAAATCATAAGCCGGAAAACACAAATACAAAGTTAACAGGATTACATTATGGACTATATTGTTATCAGACAAAAGAGACTTTGAGTTCAAAGGAGAATTAACACAGAGAGAAAAAAATGTCTTAATGAGGAAAGAGTAAACTCATGAAAAAGAATCGACAATCTTAAAAAGCCTAGTAATAAATCTTCAAGACAGGTAAGTAAAAACTGAAAATCTAAATTTGAAATAGATAAAGCTGATGTTTTCACTGGAGATAGTTCCACATAAAAGTTTTATCCTTTTCTGAAATATGGAGATAATATCTTTCCTTTCTTGAAGAAAGATTGAGGGCTAATAGTGGAATGAATTTATTCATAGTCACAAAGGGGACTCCATCTGTAAGTAACTGTTAGCAAAAGAGATAAAAAGGAAATATATAGAATATCTGAAAAAAATTTGAAACATATTAATTGCCATTTTTGAATAATCAAAAACAACTCAATGCATTTGAAAATGTAACACTCACCAAAGACAGTGTGCATAGCGGTAATGTCAGATCAACGAAAGACATTAGAAAGTGCAGTAATAAACTCAGACTTAGAGGCTGAACTTATTTAACCAAATTCTAAGTTAATAAATAAAGCAAATATAGTCATATCAATAAACAGTGCTAAGACAACTTAATATTTTTATGGAAAATAGCACTTTCTTCTGAAAAATTAGCAAATGATTTTGAATAGATTACTCACAAAAGAATATTTATGAATGACCAAGAGGCACATAAAAATATGTCCTGCAACATTAGTCATCCAGAAAATGCAAATTAAGCTATAATGGGATAATACTACACAGTTACCAGATTTGCTAAAATCAAAACACCTGACATTACTCACAATTAGCAAGAAGGCAGTATTGGGATTCACTCAGGATGGTGGCAGAAATATTAAGGGGAAATATTAGGGAAAGGTATAGGGAATAGTCACACATCTTTTTGGAAGGCTGAAAGGTTACATAGCTTATAATAATTGAGCAGGCTGAAGGCAGCCGGTTCTTACCATAGAGCATTAGGTCATAGGGTAAATACTAGGGACAATAGAGGCTTCTACAGTTGAGTCTGTTAAGCCTACCTCCATTAACCAACCTTTAAGCTAGATGGCCCTCTAGGGGGTGGCGGGGAGGTCGACCAGGGAAATTGTCCCCTAATGGTATTTACTTTAGACCCAGAAACCTGAGCTTTAATCATTTGGGGAACTACTTTCTTAACCATGTTAATTATCCACAAGTGTGTTTACTCAAAGCTTCTGTTGTTAACTGTATACTGAATAAATGCTTGCCATGCAAGCTGCTCAGGGCTGGCCTCAGTGACAAACCTCTCGGTGTATAGGCGGTCAGACACTCTGCAGAAAAACAGAATATCTGTGTGTCAGTGTACGTTTTATTCATCCGTCATTTAGGTCAGGGTCTGCAGGCAGACCCCCACAGCGAATGCCCCTCTTGTGAGGGGCAGTACCTCAATGTAGAACAAATGGAATGCTCAGAGATCTCTGTTTGAAAAGGACAATGTTGTAGTCATCCACTGGTGAATAAATAAATTGTGATATCTCATTCCACAGGGTATTACTCAACAATAAAAAGAAACAAAATATTTATACATTAAAAAACATGAATTAATATCAAACATATGCAATATTTAAAAAATGAAACACAAAAGAATAAGTGTTATGATATGGTTTATATGCAAGTATAGAAAACACAGAACCATAGGGACAGAAAAGAGGTCAGTGGTCCCCAGTGGTGGTGGAGGAGGCAAGAGGAAGTAAGAACTACAAAAAAAGTCAGATACACTTTAATTAGCTGGAAATGTTTTATAACATGAATGTTGTGAAAGTGATTATATTTAATTGACAAAATTCATCAGCATGTACACATAAAAAGGTGAAATTTGTTCTAGTTTAATAAGGTATCACTGACATCTGTACTTCAGCTAAAATAAGGTTCATATAATACAGAATTGGAGACTACTCTTTCCTTTGCAAAATCTAAAGCTCACTGTAGTCCATGCATATCCCTTCTGATCCCTTTACCATTTCCAGGCACATTGGGTACTGGTATGCTTCCACTCCTAAGAGTCAGTGACTGCATCTTCTTACCAAAGTCTTGCTCTAAGTTGGCCTGATCACAATTTACCGGTTCTTCCATGGAGAGCCAGCATCTGCTTTCCCTTTTGTAACTCAGTGACTGATGGGTGTTTGTGGCATATAAATATTCCCACTCTTCTTTTCCTGTTAAAACAGCTCTGAGTTGGTATTTACTGTTAGCCCAGAAATCCTCTGCAGGATGGAACTAAAGTTGTCCTTTAGAGGACTTTGCTTGTTTTAGCATCTTGTCCCAATTTTCTTACCCTCCTTCTGATTTTTGCTAAAGGCTTCTTAATAAATTACTTCCACATAAATGTTCATTCATGGATCTCCATTAGTATATTCCATCTAAGAAAAAAATGATATTCATTGATGGTATTCATGAGTGATTCAGTTAAATTTTAAAAATCCTATTGTGAATCAAATTAGGTTTTAAATACAAAGGAAATATATTGGCAAAAATGCCTCTGGACTGCCAAGGCTCTCTCTATTATTTTTTAATTTCTCTTTGTTTCAACTTAAATTTTCTCCTGTTGCATTAGTTTATTCTACATGATATATAGGGAGAGGGAGTATCATTATCAGAGATAATCTAAGACCAACTCTGTCTGTTTACAGAATTTAATTTGACAGCGAAGTGCTTAATTATTAGGCTGCCATATATTAAGGTGAAAAGAAATATTTTCCATGTTCACTTGTTTTAAATATTTTTTCCTCTTCCCAATATGACTCTTCATAGAGAAATACATATTGAGATACACTTTAGATATTGACTTTATTGAATAACAAGGAATATAGCACACATATATGGCAAACTTTATTAAATATTTGTTGATTAATTTTTATGTTGAGTAGGAGTAAAATGTAGTTAAAAATAGATGGCTAAAAGTTCTGATAGAACTATGTAAAGCAAGTAGACATTCATTTATTAGCTGACAAAAACTAACGTATTTTATATACTTTTTAGGTTATAGAATCAGTAAGTTTTCTCTAGACAGATGTAAACACTGATATTAGTAAAATGAGAAAGTAATAGTAAGAAAGCTATGAGGTTGAGATGTACTTAGTGCTTGAAGTTATTTTTGACAGTGTTTTCTGGGTTCTGGGTATTTTGTTGTTTGTTTTTGTTTATTTGTTGTTTAACTTCACCCTATTATAAGGTGAAATATCAATATAAATATATGTAGAGATTTTCTGGATCAAAAACATGAAATATTTGCATTTTGTAAAATACATTAACTTTTGAAAATGTGTGTTTCTCACATTCATACTTGTCACCAGTAAATGTTCCGAAAGTTCAAAATACTTGTTTTCTAATAATATGATAATCAATTTAACAAGGAAGTAGTGGAGAATCTTAAAATACCTCTAGGAAGAGGAAATTACAACTAGCAGAAATATCTTTTTAAATCAATACTAACTACAGATTTACCTTCCCTACTCCTGGGACTGTAATAAGAAATATACACCAGATGTCCTTGAGGTTTTCTGTTATGGCAGCGAAATCCATATCCATAAGAAATAAGAAATAATTAACATTGTGAAATGATCCTTGAATGGCATAACATGATATACAATGGTTCAATGTCTTGGAAGTAAATATGAATATGAAAATAATGATGCTTATGTAAGTAGGCAGTGAAGGGAAAGTAAGGAAGAAAAATACAGCAATAGAGGAGAGTGAAAGAGAAGAGACTGAAGTAAAGAGTGAGAACAGATGGGAAAGAAAAAAAGTGTATGAAATATGGAGACTGGAGATGTAGGAGAGTAGGTGGAAGAAAAACTAAGAGAAAAAGGAAACAATTATTTTATGTAAATTTAGTTGAACAATTTAATAATTACATTATTGGTCAATTAAGAGTTTAGAATGTTACACAATTTAGCTTGGCAGTTTTCTTCTTTTTTTTGAGTAGATATGAGGATTTTTTAAACAAATTTAATGATCAGAAGATGTTTATTTCCTGGGTGATGAAATAATCTGTACACCAAACCCTTATGCCATGAAATTTACCTGTATAACAAACCTGTGCATGTACCTCAGATTCTAACAGGATTGCTTATTTACTTCGTAGACAGTGATTAAAACACTGGATTTGGTAAATCTTCTCTGTAATTCTCTCAATACAGACAATGTATGAGTACACTTATAGCAATATTTGTGTAATATTTCTATGTGTTTTATGGAAAGATTGGCAGGTTAACTGCTTAGGAGTATTGACAACATGTGCCAACAAAACAGTCACAGTGTAAATGACTATGCTGGGGCGGCCTTGCAGTCAATGTAGTGGTAAATTAAGTCAAATATGAAATAAGTGGCCCCAGGGAAATAATACAAATTGGAAAGTAATAAAAGTGCCAGTAAATGGCTATTTCCAAGATAGATGTAAAACTAAATTAGCATGAAATAAAATATATATTAGAAGAAAACAAAATCCCTCATGAAATATCCAAAACATTCCATCACTTTCTAGGGTGGCTTCCACAGAATGAATTTATCTTCAGAGAGACTGCTGTTTTTTCCTCAGCGGCCCAGTGAAGTAAGCTCTACCGCATACCAAGGGCAAGAAACACCAAGTATGTGAACAATAGAAAAGAAATGCTATCACAGACTGACTGATACTCTAATCTTTTAAGCTGGATACAAAATTGTAAGATGCTCAAAACCTAAGTATTCTTCTTCAGCATAAATTTGGCTGGTAACCATTGAAATATTGATTAATGTATGAACTTGACCAAAGACAAAGCCAACACTTGCACCTAGGATCCTTTTTCGTTCTTACTGGGAAATTAGGATCATTTTTTCATCTTACTGGGAAAGCTGACAGGTTTGTATAGAGTCACCAAAAAACAAATCTGATGAATGAAAGATGCATATCATTTTTTTATGAGGTCCTGCTGCTAAAATAGTTCACTTCTTCCAAGTTCTTTGTATTAGATCCAGATTATATTGTCAATGACCTGTTTTCTCCCAATGCTACTCATCTGAAGGATGAAATTTTCTCTCATTGCAAAAATGTACAGCTACTAGAAATGAAAACATTAAGCAGATTTTGTTCTGATGTACAAATTAATCTTGAATTACCTGTTTAAGTAAACTGTGTTTATTTTATATATCTTAAATATTAATATAGATTTACTTCTTCCTAAGGATGGTAGTAAAACTTTTATGAAACTCATCTTGTATTTTTCTTTTTAAGACAAAATATATTCAGTATCTAATTCTTAACATTACAGTGGATTTGAAGACTATTAATTGCTTCTATCTTCTAGAAGATAAAAATATGCTTTGTATATAGTTTTGGGAAAATAAATCTACCATCTAAACCCAAATCCAATAGAAAGTTACTGAAAAAAGCTTAGGAACTAGTCTCAAAAATGGTACTGAACCAAAAGTTATTTAAAAATTTAGGGCTGGTATAAAGAAAGGATATGCTTAATCTACCACTGTTTTAAAAGTACAGTGACTCCAAAAGCAGCAAAAGATCCTACAAGCAACTACTGAAATAATCAACCTTGAAGGTGGAGATTAGATACCAAATATCTTCTAAAATATAATTTTTTAAAAAGTGATGAATACAGAGGTTCTAAGGTGACCGAATAGGAAGAGCACCAGTGTACACAACTACCAGTGTGAGCAATGCAGAAGGTTTGTGATTTCTCCATTTCCAACTGAGGTACTGGGTTCATCTCACTGGGGCTTGTGGGACAGTGGGTGCAGCACACAGAGCAGGGTGAGGAATCACCTCACCCGGGAAGTGCAAGGGGTCGGGGAATTCCCTTTCCTAGCCAAGGGAAGCCATGACAGATGGTACCTGAAAAATTGGGACACTCTCACACTAATACTGCGCTTTTCCAATGGACTTAACAAACGGCACACCAGGAGATTATATCCGGCGTCTGGCTTGGAGGGTCATACACCCATGGAGTCTTGCTCATTGCTAGCGTAGCAGTCTGAGATCCAACTGCAAGGTGGCAGCGAGGCTGGGGGAAGGGGGTCCGCCATTGCTGAGGCTTGAGTAGGTAAACAAAGCAGCCTGGAAGCTCAAGCTGGGTGGTGCCCACCTCAGCTCAAGGGGGCCTGCCTGCCTCTGTAGACTCCACCTATGGGGGCAGGGCATAACTCAACAAAACACAGCAGAAACTTCTGCAGACTTAAATGTCCCTGTCTGACAGCTTTGAAGAGAGTAGTAGTTCTCCCAGCATGGAGTTTGAGATCTGAGAATGGACAGACTGCCTCCTCAAGTGGGTCCTTGACCCCTGAGTAGCCTAACAGGGAGAAATCTCACAATAGGGGCTGACTGACACTTCATACAGCTGGGTGTCCCTCTGAGACGAAGCTTCCAGAGGAAGAATCAGGCAGCAACATTTGCTGTTCTGCAATATTTGCTGTTCTACAGCCTCCTCTGGTGATACCCAGGCAAACAGGGTTTGGAGTGGACCTCCAGCAAACTCCAACAGAATTGCAGCTGAGAGTCCTGACTTTTAGAAGGAAAAGTAACAAACAGAAAGGACATGTACACCAAAATCCCATCTGTATGTTGCAAAGACCAAAGGTAGATAAAACCACAAAGATGGGGAGAAACCAGAGCAGAAAAGCTGAAAATTCTAAAAATCAGAGAGCCTCTTCTCCTCCAAAATAATGCAGCTCCTCTCAAGCAATGGAACAAAGCTGGACAGAGAATGACTTTGACGAGTTGAGAGAAGAAAGCTCCAGAAGATCAGTAATAACAAACTTCTCCAGGCTAAAGGAGGATGTTTGAACCCATTGCAAAGAAACTAAAAACCTTGAAAAAAGATTAGATGAATGGCTAACTAGAATAAACAGTGTAGGGAAGAGTTAAATCACCTGATGGAGCTGAAAACCATGGCATGAGAACTACGTGACACATGCACAAGTTTTAGTAGCTGATTTGTTCAAGTGCAAGAAAGGGTATCAGTGATTGAAGATCAAATGAATGAAATGAAGCAAGAAGAGACGTTTAGAGAAAAAAAGAATAAAAAGAAATGAACAAAGCCTCCAAGAAACATGGGACTATGTGAAAAGACCAAATCTACATCTGATTGGTGTACATTAAAGTGATGGGGAGAATGGAACCAAGTTGGAAAACACTCTTCAGGATAATATCCAGGAGAACTTCCCCAACCTATTAAGGCAGGCCAACATTCAAATTCAGGAAATACAGAGAATGCCACAAAGATACTCCTCAAGAAGAGAAACTCCAAGACACATAATGGTCAGATTCACCGAAGTTGAAATGAAGGAAAAAATGTTAAGAACAGCCAGAGAGAAAGGTCAGGTTACCCACAAAGAGAAGCCCATCACACTAACAGCAGATCTCTTGGCAGAAACTGCAAGCCAGAAGAGAGAGTGGGCCAATATTCAACATTCTTAAAGAAAAGAATTTCAACCCAGAATTTCATATCCAGCCAAACTAAGCTTCATAAGTGAAGGAGAAATAAAATCCTTTACAGGCAAACAAATGCTGAGAGATTTTGTCACCACCAGGCCTGCCTTAGAAGAGCTCCTGAAGGAAGTACTAAACATGGAAAGGAACAACCAGTACCAGCCACTGCAAAAACATTCAATGTAAAGACCATTGATTCTAGGAAGAAACTGCATCCACTAATGAGCAAAATAACCAGCTAACATCATAATGACAGGATCAAATTCACACATAACAATATTAAACTTAAATGTAAATGGACTAAATGCTCCAATTAAAAGACACAGACTGACAAATTGGATAAAGAGTCAAGACCCATCAGTGTGTTGTATTCAGGAGACCCATCTCATGAGCAGAGACACACATACACTCAAAATAAAGGGATAAAGGAAGATCTACCAAGCAAATGGAAAACAAAACAAAACAAAAAAACAGGGTTTGCAATCCTACTCTCTGATAAAACAGACTTTAGACCAACAAAGATCAAAAAAGACAAAGAAAGACATTACATAATGGTAAAGGGATCAATTCAACAAGAAGAACTAACTATCCTAAATATGTAGGCACCCAATACAGGAGCACCCAGATTCAAAAAGCAAGCCCTTAGAGACCTACAAAGAGACTTAGACTCCCACACAATAATAATGGGAGACTTTAATACCCCACTGTCAATATTAGATCAACAAGACAGAAAGTATATCCAGGAATTGAACTCAGCTCTGCACTAAGTGGACCTAATAGACATCTATAGAACTCTCCACCCCAAACCAACAGAATATACATTCTTCTCAGTACTGCATGACACTTATTCCAAAATTGACCACATAGTTGGAAGTAAAGCACTCCTCATCAAATGTAAAAGAACAGAAATTGTAACAAACTGTCTCTCAGATCACAGTGCAATCAAACTAGATCTCAGGATTAAGAAATTCACTCAAAACGACTCAACTACATGGAAACTGAACAACCTGCTCCTGAATGACTACTGAGTACATAATAAAATGAAGGCAGAAATAAGGATGTTCTTTGAAACCAATGAGAACAAAGACACAAGATACCAGAGTCTCTGGAACACATTTAAAGCAGTGTGTGGAGGGAAATGTATAGCACCAAATGCCCACCAGAGAAATCAGGAAAGATCTAAAATTGACACCCTAACATCACACTTAAAAAAACTAGAGAAGCAAGAGCAAACACATTCAAAAGCTAGCAGAAGGCAAAAAGTAACTAAAGATCATAGCAGAACTGAAGGAGCTAGAGATACAAAAAACCTTTCAAAAAATCAATGAATCCAGGAGTTGGTTTTTTTAAAAGATCAACAAAAAATTGATAGACCACTAGCAAGACTAATAAAGAAGAAAAGAGAGAAGAATCAAATAGATGCAATAAAAAGTGATAAAGGGGATATCACCACCGATCCCCTAGAAATACAAACTACCATCAGAGAATACTATAAACATCTCTACGCAAATAAACTAGAAAATTTAGAAGAAATGGATAATTTCCTGGACACTTTCACTTTCACAAGACTAAACCAGGAAGCAGTTGAATCCCCGAATAGACCAATAACAGGTTCTGAAATTTAGGCAACTGTTAATAGCCTGCCAACCAAAAAAAGTCCAGGACCAGATGGATTCACAGCCAAATTCCACCAGAGGTACAAAGAGGAGCTGGTACCATTCCTTCTGAAACTATTCCAATCAATAGAAAAAGAAGGAATCCTCCCTAACTCAGTTTATGAGGCCAGCATCATCCTGATACCAAAGCCTGGCAGAGACACACCAAAAAAAGAGAAATTTAGACCAATATCCCTGTTGAACATCAATGCAAAAATCCTCAATAAAATACTGGCAAGCCAAATCCAGTAGCATATCAAAAAGCTTATCCACCAAGATCAAGTAGGCTTCATCCCTGGGATGCAAGGCTGATTCAACATACACAAATCAATAAACGTAATCCAGCATATAAACAGAACCAAAGACAAAAACCAAATGATTTTCTCAATAGATGCAGAAAAGGTCTTCGACAAAATTCAACAGCCCTTCATGGTAAACACTCTCATTAAACTAGGTATTGATGGGATGTATCTCAAAATAGTAAGATCTATTTATGGCAAACCCACAGACAATATCATACTGAATGGGCAAAAACTGGAAGCTTTCCCTTTGAAAACTGGCACAAGACAGGGATGCCCT
>NW_012121043.1:8934915-8936254 GCF_000951035.1 Colobus angolensis palliatus | reverse complement strand
AGAAAACCCCATCGTCTCAGCCCCAAATCTCCTTAAGCTGATAAGCAACTTCAGCAAAGTCTCAGGATACAAAGTCAATGTGCAAGAATCACAAGCACTCCTATACACCAATAACAGACAGAGAGCCAAATCATGAGTGAACTCCCATTCACAATTGCTACAAAGAGAATAAAATACCTAGGAATCCAACTTTCAAGGGATATGAAGGACCTCTTCAAGGAGAACTACAAACCACTGCTTAACGAAATAAAAGAGAACACAAACAAATGGAAAAACATTTCATGCTCATGGATAGGAAGAATCAATATCGTGAAAAATGACCATACTGCCCAAGGTAATTTATGGATTCAATGTCATCCCCATCAAGCTATCAATGACTTCCTTTACAAAACTGGAGAAAACTACTTTAAAGTTCATATGGAACCAACAAAGAGCCCACATTGCCAAGACAATCCTAAGGCGAAAGAACAAAGCTGGAGGCATCATACTACCTGACTTCAAATTATACTACAAGGATACAGTAACCAAGCAGCATGATACTGGTACCAAAACAGAGATATAGACCAATGGAACAGAACAGAAGCCTCAGAAATAATAGCACACATCTACAACCATCTGATCTTTGACAAACCTGACAAAAACAAGAAATGGGGAAAGAATTCCCTATTTAATAAATAGTTCTGGGAAAACTGGCCATATGTAGAAAGCTGAAACTGGATCCCTTCCTTACAACTTATAAAAAATTAATTCAAGATGGATTAAAGACTTAAATGTTAGACCTAAAACCATAAAAACCCTAGAAGAAAACCTAGGCAATACCATTCAGGCCACAGGCGTGTGCAAGGACTCCATATCTAAGACACCAAAAACAATGGCAACAAAAGCCAAAATTGAAAAATGGGATCTAAGTAAACGAAAGAGCTTCTGCACAGCAAAAGAAACTACCATCAGAGTGAACACGCAACCTACAGAATGGGAGAAAATTTTTACAATCTACCCATCTGACAAAAGGCTAAAATCTAGAATCTACAAAGAACTTAAACAAATTTACAAGAAAAAATCAAACAACCCCTTCAAAAAGTGGACAAAGAATATGAACAGACATTTCTCAAAAGAAGACATGCATACAGTCAACAGACACATGAAAAAATGCTCATCATCACTTGCCATCAGAGAAATGCAAATCAAAACCACAATGAGAAACCATCTCACACCAGTTAGAATGGTGATCATTAAAAAGTCAGGAAACAACAGATGCTGGAGAGGATGTGGAGAAATAGGAATGCTTTTACACTGTTTGTGGGACTGTAAACTAGTTCAACCATTATGGAAGACAGTG
>NW_012121043.1:8933722-8934865 GCF_000951035.1 Colobus angolensis palliatus | reverse complement strand
TCAGGAAACAACAGATGCTGGAGAGGATGTGGAGAAATAGGAATGCTTTTACACTGTTTGTGGGACTGTAAACTAGTTCAACCATTATGGAAGACAGTGTGGCGATTCCTCAAGGATCTAGAACTAGAAACACCATTTGACCCAGCCATCCCACTATTGAGTATATACCCAAAGGATTATAAATCACACTGCTATAAAGATATATGTACACATATGTTTACTGCGGCACTATTCACAATAGCAAAGACTTGGAACCAACCCAAATGCCCATCAATGATAGACTGGATTAAGAAAATGTGGCACATATACACCATGGAATACTATGCAGCCATAAAAAAGGATGATGCCATGTCCTTTTTAGGGACATGAATGAAGCTGGAAACCATCATTCTGAGCAAATTATCTCAAGGAGAGAAAACCAAACACCGCATGTTCTCACTCACAGATGGGAATTGAACAATGAGAACACCTGGACACAGGGCAGGGAACATCACACACCAGGGTCTGTCATGGCGTCGGGGGAGAGGGGAGGGATAGCATTAGGAGATATACCTAATGTAAATGACGAGTTAACAGGTGCAGCACAACAACATGACACATGAATACATAAGTAACAAACCTGCACATGGTGCACATGTACCCTAGAACTTGAAGTATGATTTTTAAAAAGTGATGAACACAATGGTTGTGTATAGAAATACATAGTAAACCTATATAAGCATACACACATGTGAATTGAAATATTTACATACAAAATTCTCTTTTCCGTAGTCTCTTTATAGAGTGGTACTACTGTCTTCATTTTCTCTAGAGGTAGAAATAATTCTATGCATCTTAATGCACTGCCCAGAATATATCTGAGGTATGTTGAAGAAATTATTTTGAAGAAAAAAATGTTTACATAATAATATTAATGGTCAACATACACTTATAATGTCTCTGTCTGATATAATATTCTGTTTTCTACTTTAAGTAGTATTTTTATTTAAAAAGTCATATATCATACTGATCAAATACCCTTGATTTAAAATCCTGTGTGGTAACGGAAACTTAACACATAGGCAGAGAAAGTTGTTAGACTGTGATTGAGTAGAATTATTTAGCAAACATAGCTCTAACAATTCAGCAAAAGTCATTACTGAG
>NW_012121043.1:8918703-8933047 GCF_000951035.1 Colobus angolensis palliatus | reverse complement strand
TAGTTTTTTGTATTTTTTAGTAGAGACGGGGTTTCACCGTGTTAGCCAGGATGGTCTCGATCTCCTGACCTCATGATCCGCCCGTCTTGGCCTCCCAAAGTGCTGGGATTACAGGCTTGAGCCACCGCGCCCGGCCATAGCAACATCACTTTTTAAAACAGTTTATCATTCATATACTTTATCTATGAGTCCAGCAATATTAATATTTGAAATTCATTGTATTATTTAAACTGTGTATTCCAGGCCTGCAGAAGTCTCACTTTTGAAACTGAAGCCAATATATTTTACCCATGAGAAGAAAAGGGAGAGGAGGGGAGAAAGCTGTGGCTGTGCCTTGTTATAATAATAAAACTTTCTGAATAATTAAAATGTTTTATTTGGAAGGAAAAGCTGACAGGTAGCAAACCTCATACAGCATTTATGAGTATGTACATATTAGATGGCAAACAGCAAAAACCACTTCAGTAATTACTGTGCACAGTATTTGAATATTATGTACACAAAAGAGAAAAAAAGCACAGAAAATTCATATTTATTCAAATATACATTCATAATAAAAATCTTGAGAATCTTTTACCCTAACTCTACTTGACTACTTTTAAAATTCCATGTTTATATATTGTCTATTTTAAAAGTCTGCATAAAATCAAATACCACATATTCTCACTTGTAAGTGGGAGCTAAACTAGGGATACTCATGGACATGAAGATGACAACAATAGATACTGGGGACTCCTAGAGAGAGGCTGAAGCGGGGGTGAAAAACCAACAACTAAGTATATGCTTAGTACCTAGGTGATGGGATTCATCCATTTTCCAGTAACAAACCTGCACATGTACCCCCTGCATCTAAAAGTTGAAATTATGAAAAAAAAAAAAAAAAGCCTCTGCACAAATTGCTCTCATCTCAAAGATAAAACACGTTTTTAGTTTATAAGAATTTAATTATTGTATTGTGCTTATGAAATATATTAGCATAGTTAATGTTAAACAACCAGGTTTTTATGGTAGCTACAGGGGTACTCAGCACAAATTCTCATTAAATGTCTTAATATTTGTGTAAATCTGTAATATGATTTGTACAAATACATGAAATATCAGCTTGTCTAAGTTACTTTGACAATCAAATTTCTGGAAGGACCATTGTAAAACTTCTGTACTTAAAACATTCAATATAAATGTTCTTCAGATTTTTGTACATTGATAGAAACAGTAGCAGATAGGTGAAATATTGAATCTGAAAATATATTCTGGAAGCAATAAAAAGTGAAAGGGTTACCATAGTATGAACACTTATACCACACAGTGCATTTTGAACTTTGGTATTCTGTCCTTAAAAATGAATATTTTTTATGAAAAACGAGGATCTTCTTCTCTGTTGTCAGAAATGGCATACCATTCAATTCTTCAAGTTAAAGAGTTACATTGGATAACTTTTCTTTCTGCATTTTGCCAATTGTGAGTAAAAAAAAAAGAAATACAGTTTATAATGCAACTATTATTAAGCAGGCAGCAATTTGGCATCTTGCAGACAAATCATCTGGCTGACGGACTAAAATTTCACTTTTCATAGAATTCTTCATAAAATATAAATGTAGCAAAGATTCTCATCGTTTTTGAAAAAAAAAAAAAAGACTGTCCTGTCATGTTTTAAAATGCAGTGATGTACAAAGTGCATTTTGTGATTCTACACAAGACATTTAAAATATTTAATAAATATTTACCGGATATTAAGATTTTCTACTGTACTTTCTAAAAGTGTGAATCCTACAAAATAGTTTTCTGTTTTCTTTATTTCTATTCCATTTATATTTAGTCTTTCTTTTCTATCTTGAACTTTATCCCTAGGCTTTGAGGAGCATCTTTATACTAAAATAAATATATAGTGTCCTAGTCCATTTGTATTCTATAAAGAAATACCTGCACCTGGATAATGTATAAGGGAAAGAGTTTTACTTGGCTCACAGTTCTGCAGACTGTACAAGAAGCATGGTGCTAGCATCTGCATCTGGTGAGGGCCTCAGGCTGCTTCCACTCACAATGCAAGGGAAGAGGAGACAAAACGTGCAGATCACACAGTGAAAGAGGAAGCAAAAGAGAGGGGGAGGAGGTGCCAGGCTCTTTTCAACAACCAGTACTTGTGGGAACTAAGAGTGAGAACTCACTCCAGTGAGAATGGCAAGCGGTTCATGAGTAATTCCCCCCAGGAACAAAATACCTCCCACCAGGCCCCACCTCTTACACTGGGGATCAACTTGCAACATGAGACTTGGGGACAAATAATTCTTATCTAAACCGTGGGACACAGTTTCAGTGACTGATTACTACTGTTCTTCAATTCGGGCTTAGTTAGCACACCTTAAAATTTAACACACTGTAAAGATTAACATACCTCATTAATTCTGGAAAAAAACCTTTTATTTTTGCTGTTTATAATATCTAGTGCTAAGATAGTATTATATATACTTTCAAGACATCATACATCATAGATGTGCATATGTGTGTGTGTATGTATATATATATACATACATACACATACCCACACACATATACATACACAAACAAACACACACATAATAAGTACCAAACAGCAGAAAATATAAGCCAGCAAATAGATGTGCATATGTGTGTGTGTATGTGTCTGTATATATATATATACACACACACACACCCACACACATATACATACACACACAAACAAACAAACACACACATAATAAGTACCAAACAGCAGAAAACATAAGCCAGCAAATAGGGTTTCATTGGTATGAATCTTTTGTGTACTTACGCACACACCCGTGCACTCACACACACGAGTGTGTTAATTTTTAATATATATAGTAGATATTGTTTCTGGACGTCCTTTTTCGCTTGAAATTTTGAGATTACTTTGAAGTAGTTATTTCACTGGCAACATGGTTTTTGCCACCCTTAAAGGGAAATGCAAGTTATTTTTAGGTAGTTGTAGAACATTCTTGAATATTTTTTACTTTCCTACATATTATTGTACAAGTATAGTAGAGGCAGAGTTTAAATATGGGTAAAGCAGACTTTCTGTGTAATATCTATGTTTTGATTTAGAAAGCAATTTTCTCCTTTCCTAATCATCTACATTAGGACAGTCCAATCTTTTGGCTTCCCTGGGCCATGGTGGAAGGAGAAGAATTATCTTGGACCACACAAAAAATACACTAACACTAAAGATACCTGATGAGCTAAAACAAAAAAATCACAAAAATCATTCTCATGATGTTTTAAGAAAGTTTATGAATTTGTGTTAAGCTACATTCAAAGATATCCTGGGCCATGAGAGACCCACCGGCTGTGGGGCGGACAAGCTTTACCTACATATTTCAAGTATGTGACATTCTCTAATAAAATATAAATGTATTTCTTCACATGAGAAATGGCTTTATTTTTTGTTCATCCTTACATTCCCTAGTAAGACTTAGAGTAGTTGATGTAGGCTTTATTAAGTAAAAAATACCATCCCAGTCTAGTTATTGAATTTATGTATATGGATGGGAATTTAAATATGTTGTATTTGTTTCCTTTATTGTCCCAAATGTAATTCACGGTTATCTGTTTTTGATACCACACCATCTGTGTTCATTATGTAGCTAATAGAACTATCTCTGTTTATACTATTTTTCTAATCCTACTGTGTCTGTTTTTAAACATTGGCTATTTGCTATTTATTACTGAAAACAGAAAAATTAAAAAAAATCACACTATAATGCTAATTAAAAAAACGAGATGGCAGCTGCTTTTCTGTACATGCCTATACTGAATGCACAATAATGAAAACTCTCCTTGTCTTATTTGTTTTGTGACCAATATTTGAATTTCATTATCAAATTTTAAAATAAATGTATTTAAAATTTTTTCTATGTAATATTTTCTTCATTGATGTGATTTAACTACAAAAAATAATTGATCATCTAAATTATTTTTCTCATGGAATTTATCTTTCATTGTGTTTAAAAATAGTCTACTTATTCATCAGAATCAAGTGAGTTTTTTTTTTTTTACAAATAATAGTTTGTGTTTAGTTAGATTACAGTGGAAAGTTTTTTTCAAAAAAATGCACTCAATGAAATAAAAAGTCAAAGTGAGAAAGAAAACCCAAATTTTTACAGAAAGTGTTCCTGCATATAAGAATCAGTTCAAAATTTTAAGAAAATTTTAAGAAAATATATTAATAATATTTTAAATATATTTAATATGTTTTAAGAAAATTTTAAGAAAATATATTTAATATATTTACCTGGCATCACCACTAGTGAATAATAGAAGAAACATTTAGCATAATGCAGTTTTTAATAAGCATTTGCTATAAATTTAGATAAAATTATTTCGAATAGAAACAAGACAAGAAAAAATCCATTATTTATATATTTACTATGACCTAAGGCTGATGTTACCAAGCAAGGTACATCCATATTTTAATTAATTGTTATTAGTTAGGTATAACATTTTTCAATGTAATATAAGATCATACAGTAACTTAGAAAAGTTAGTTACTTGAAAAACTAGGAAATTGAATGTGAAGATATATTCAAACCCAGTTTCCATCTCACTACAATATATTTTCTACAGTCAGATTAAAAATACTAAGATTAAATTAGTCTGATATTTTACCTGCACTTAACCGTCATAGCTCTTAAAATTTACATATGATAAATCACATAACTATACAGATGAATACATACATGAGGTTCCATATAAACTGAGTTAAATGCATGTACACATAAAATGTAAAGATGATTATTACGTATATTTTTAGGTACTTTTATAAAATAGAGCACATTCAAAAGTTTTGTTGTTGTTGCTGCTGCTGCTGCTTCTTGTTCTTGTGTTAAAATTACTATGTATGCAACGAAAGTAAATTCTGATTTTATTTGTGGTTGAAATCACTGACCTTTAAAGTCTACCTCCTTTTCCACTTTATCCTATTCTGTTTTTCTCTTGTTAGTAAAAAACATGTGAATAACAATACAAGGTGGAGGTAGGTTGCTTACCTACCTATGTTTATCTTTGGCAGAAAAGATAATGTCTTACTAATGTTCTCCGCAAAATGATATGTGCTGCAACATGTATCTATGTTATGTTTTGAAATTAGAATATTTATTTTAGGAAAAAATAAATTGCTTCTTCATACTGTATATTGTAATAGAATTGTTTTAGTCCAAAAGAAATTTAAGTCAGCAACATATTGAACTGTAATTAAAGATTTATGGTTCCATTAAAATGTAATGTTGTAGTTAATGCCTAATAATAAAACACTTCATAAAAGTTCAGTGTTATACACAAAGGAGAATATAAATGATAAGTTCTCCCAAATATTTACTGGGCTTATGATTCCATAGCAAATATTAACACTTGAATTTTTGATAATATATCAGACTGGTTTTAGATTTCATTAGGGAATTACGTTTTTTTTGCATATATTTATACAAAATATTATGTATATCCATAGATAACTGGATACCTTTTGAAAATATTACGATGCTTTTTTTTTTCCAGGATGATGCATTGGAATCAGTGTTAGCATTTCTCTCCCATGTGGAAAGACAAAATCGTGTATAGAAAGTCATATTGTGTAACTTCTTTCCCAAGAAGTAACGCAGGAATTTAACAGGAAAATGGAAATAAATCACAGATCCTTTGAAAGAAGCAGCAGGCTGCAACCTACATCATGAGCCTGGTGGAAACTGTAAGTCCCTTGGTTGGGGAACATAAGACCTTCACCAGGTAACCTGGCAATCCAGCCCACTGTGGAAGGCCTCAACCCTGCTCAGTGCTGGAACTGATATAGAGAGCAGTGAGAAATACAAAAGTAGGAGAAGCATCAGGAAGATCCCTGCACACATTCCCAGTCTCCAGTGTGGATTGAGGAAAGCCATTCCTGATTCTACTCACCGGGGAACTTGTGGAAGTCCGCAAACTAACTCAGGCAGCAGTTGCAGGCTGAAATAAACTCCCAACTAAAATGTAAAATACAATCTTCAGTGAGGACAAACTCACTTGGCCAGAACTGGGGGGCAAGTGGGAAGTCGGCTACAGCCATGGCACGGGAGCTGGGTACCCGGGCTTTGCAGGGAAGGGGAAGGGTATGGCCTGAAAGCCACACTTTCTGTCTCTAAAGGAAAGGCTTCTTGCCTGGGACACTTTTGAGTTCTGAGCATTGATGGCTTGGCTTGGAATTCGGCTAGCTGCCATTAGTGAACACTATGGGTGAGAGTCCTGCCTTGTCAAGCGCATGGGAGCTGGGTGAAGCTTACCATCACCTGATACTCCCCACTCCCTACATGAACTCTTCTGTGCAGCAGATGTGGCTACATTCCTTCCTGGAACATTACCCCAGTGGCCAGAGAACCACCGCCAACTCCCATAAGGGTCTCACGTACCCATATGTGAAGAGCCAGAGTACGGACCTGCCTGACCCAGGCTTCACCTGGATTTGTCCTTTCACCCACTCTCATAGCTTAATATAAAGGATAGAAACTTCTGAGAGAAATCAGAGTACATCCCTGGGTAATATAAGGCAAACACAAATCACACTGCTTCTATGGCAGCTGGTGCTCTTTGGCCAGCATCAACTCTTGGCTAGAGACCAATGAACATAGCCTAATACAGCATCTACAGGTAGAATAAATGCAGTCAGGAAGGAGAAAACTTGTGCATGACCTCAGCTATCATTGCCTGCATCACCCTAGCTAACCAGAAGGTCTTGAGTCTGTCCACATGGCAAGTTCATTACTACTACAACTAACCTCTGAGAAAGCCAACACAGTATGGCTATTTACAACCAAAGAATCTCACAGAGTCTCTCACTCCCCTGCCACCCCCATCAGAACCGGTCACATTACTGGATGCCTTGCAGACATTCCCCAGTACCAGCCTGGAGGGTCAGCCCCACTGAGAGGCTAAACCTCAAGGAGCAGTAGCATCCATAGTAGTCTGGTTCTCAGGGATTGTTTCTCCTAAGGGAAGGGGGGATGAGACACATCAAGTGAACACTCTATAGAACAAAATAATCTGAATGGTAGGCCATGAGTTTCAGATCTTTCCACTGACAGGAAGTTTATTACAGCACAGGCAAGGCTGCAGTGCTGGGCTTAAGCAGGGAAAGTCTGCAGCTCTACCCCAGCAGACATGTAGCTCTGGTGCTTGTGAAGAGTCTTGAAGAAAGGAACTTCTTTACCCTGATGTCAACCATTGCATATACAACTTGGACTTCTTCCATGAAAGTTCAGAATAGGTGTGCCTATAGACAGCCTTTCTAGACCACTTTATTGTTTCTGGAAAGATACTCCACCCACAAGTGAAACACCCTCCAGGTTCAGGCATGCATGAGAGGTAGAGTTACAGTTCCTTTCTATTTGGAACATCAACATTCCTGCAGATGAAAAGAAGATACTATCTGATCCAATTAGCTGGAACACTGGGTCAAGAATGTATCCAGGAGGTGGATCACTTTCCAGCTGACCTGGCAGGGGAGCTAAGGTGGCTTCCAACCTTCCCCGTGATAAGACCTCAGTGCATTTCACTGAGAGCTCCCTCAGCCACCTCTGTCAAGACTGGAACCTTGGCTCAGCATTGGCCATTGCATTTACCCACCTGCTTTAGTCACAACTAGTTTCTACACAGGGACATCCTCCCTGAACTATTCAACACAGTAAACAAAATACTGGGGGAAAAAATACATAAATTTAAAAAGTGAACACAACAGGGGAACAAAGGAAGCTTCAAGAGATCTCTGCCATTTCAACTTCATGGGAAACAGTGAACCTGCTCACACACCAAGCACATAGCAACTACAACCAGAATCTGAAAAAGCTATCATACAGAGTATTTCCTCCTGAGAGCCATATTTAGGCATAATACACTATAAACATTAAAGTCATATTCTTAAGAGAGAAAAAGATATATTTTTAAAAAAAGTCAAATAAAAAATAAATTCAAGAATAAATAGAAAGAATAATCTACCCAAATGAGAATGAACCACAAATATAACTCTAGTAATACAATAAAAGAGGATTCTATAACTCCCCCAAAAGATCACATGAACTCTCCAGCAATGGGTCCAAATCAACATGAAATCTTTGAAATAACAGATGAAGAACTCAAAAGGTTGATTGTTAAGCTAGTCAAGGAGATACCAGAGAAAGGTGAAAAACAATATAAAGAAATTTAAAAAAAAATTCAGGATATGAATAAAATATTTTCAAAAGAGATAGATACTGTAAGGGAAGGACAGTCAGAACATCTGAAAATAAGAGACAAATTTAGGGAATTATAACAAGTAGTCAAAATTTTTAACAATGGATTAGAACAAGTAGAAAAAAGAATTTCACAGTTTGAAGACCAGGATTTTAAATTAACCTAATCAGACAATAAATAAATAAATAAATAAATAAATAAATAAATAAATAAATAGAACAAGTCTCCCAGAAATACGGGATTATGTAAAATGGCCAAACCTAAAAATAATTGGTGTTTCTGATGGAGAAAAGAAAGCAAAAATTCAGAAAACTTATTTGAGGAAAAAATAAAAATAAAATTATCTGGTCTTGCTAGAGATTTAGATATTTGATACACAGGAAACTCAAAGAATTCCTGAGAGATTCATCACAAAAACAACTGCACCAAGGCATATAGTCATCAGGCTAATTAAAGTTAAACATGAAGTAAGCAATTCTGTGAGCAGGGAGATAAAAGCACAAAGTAACATACAAAAGAAAACCTATGAGAATAACAGCAGACTTCTCACCAGAAATCTTGTAAGCCAGAAGGAATTGGAGTTAGGTCTTTAGCCTCCATACATAAAATAATGTTAGCCAAGAATTTTGTATCCAGCAAAACAAAGTTCTATAAATTTAGGAGAAATCAAGTCATTTTCAGAAAAACAAATGCTGAAAGAACTTGTCATTATCACACTAGCTCTACAAAAAATTCTAAAAGGAGTTCAGAATCCTGAAACATAAGGTTTATATGCACCAGAATAGGACCTTTTGAAAGCATAAAATTCACAGGGTTGACAAAATAATAATAAAATGAGGAAAACAAGTATCTAAGTAACAATTAGCATGATAACTAAAAACATACCTCACATCTCAATATTAACCTTGACTGTAAATGGCCTAAATGCTCCTCTTAAAAGACACATAATAGCAGAATAAATGAAAAAAATCCGAAACCCAGTATGTGTTGTCTTCAAGAGACATGTATAGCATGTAAGGATTTATATGAACTCATGGTGAAGGGGTGGAAAAAGATATTTCATGCAAATGGAAACCAAAAGCATGCAGGGTAGCTATTCTTACTGCTGACAAAACAGACTTAAAAGCAACAGAAAAAAAAAGACAGAGAAGATCATTGTATAATGATAAACGAACCAATGCAACAAGAAGACATTACAATCCTAAATTTATATGCACCTAAGATTGGAGCTCCTAGATTCTTAGTACCAGACCTCAGAAAACAGATACAAACTCAATAGTGGTGGGAAACTTCAAGACTTCACTGACACCACTAGACAGATCATGGATACAGAAACTCAACAAAGAAACAATGGACTTAAACTACACTCTAAAACAAATGGAGGCCAGGGGCAGTAGCTCATGCCTGTAATTCCAGAGCTTTGGGAGGCCAAGGCAGGCCACTCGCTTGAGGCCAAGAGTTTAAGACCAGCCTGCCCAACGTGGTAAATCCTGTCTCTACTAAAAATACAACAATTACTTGGGCATGGTGGCACATACCTGTAATCCTGGCTACGCAGGAAGCTGATGCAGGAGAATCACTTGAACCCAGGAAGAGGAGGTTGCAGTGAGTTGAAATCATGCTACCTCACTCCCGCCTAGGTGACAGAGTGAGACTCTGTCTCAATAATAATAATAATAAATAAATAAACAAATGGACCTAACAGATATGTACAGAACATTCTATCCAGAAAGTGCAGAATATACATTCTTCTCATAAGTACGTGGGATATTCTCCAAAAGAGACCATATGATAGGTCAGAAACAAGCCTCAATAAAATTTAAAATATTGAAATCATATCAAGTATCTTCTCAGACTACAGTGAAATAAAACTAGAAGTCAACTACAAAAGGAACCTTCAGAACTATACAAATATATGAAAATTAAACAATCTGCTTTTGAATCATTTGGGGGTTAACAATGTAATCAGGTTGGAAATTTAAATATCCTTGAAATGAATAATAATAGAGACACAAATTATCAAAACCTCTGGGTTATAGAAAAAGCAGTGCTAAGAGGAAAGTTTCTATCGCTAAATGTTTATATCAAAAAGTCTGAAATACCCCAAACTGACCTCTTAATGTCACAAATCAAGGAACTAGAGAAACAAGGTCAAACTAAACACAAAGATAACAGAAGAAAGGAAATAACAATGAACCTAGCAGAATGAAATGAAATTGAAACAACAAAAAAATACAAAACATCAATAAAAGAAGCTGATTCTTTGAAAAGATAAATGAAATTGATAGACCATTAGCTAGATTAAACAACAAAAGGAGAGAGAAAGCCAAATAAATTCAATTAGCAATGAAACTGGAGACATTTTAACTGACTCCAGAGATGCAAAAGATCATTCAAGACTACTACGAACTAGAAAATCTAGAGGAAATTGAAAAATTTCTGGAATCATACAATCCTCCTAGGTCAAATAAATAAAATAGAAACTCTGAACAAATCAATAACAAGCAGTGACAATAAATCAGCAATTTAAAAATTTCCCAAAACAACAAAAATGCGCAGGGATTCACAGCTGAATTCTACCAGCCATTCAAAGAAGAATTGGTGACCATCTTACTGAAACTGTAGAGAAAGAGAGAATCCTCCCTAATTCATTACTTGAAACCAATATCCCCAATGAACTTAAATGCAAAAATCCTCAACAAAATACTAGTTAAGTAAATCAAATAGCTTATCAAAAAGATAATACAGCATGTTCAAGTGGGTTTCATGGCAGAAATGCAGGGATGGTTTAACATAGGCAAGCCAATAAACATGATACATCATATAAATGGAATTAAAGACATAAAACAGTGCTGAAAGAAATCGTAGATGACACAAACAAATGGCACCAAATTCCATGCTCATGGATTAGGAGAATTAATATAATGAAAATCGCCATATTGCCAAAAGCAAACTACAGGTTCAATGAAATTCCTATCAATCTACCAACATCATTTTTCACAGAATTGGAGAAAACAATCCTAAAATTCCTATAGAACCAAAAAAAAAAAAAAATGCCCAAATAGTTCAAAGCAATTCTAAGCAAAAGGACCAAATTTGGAGGCATCACACTGCTAGACTTCAAATTATACTAGAAGGCTACAGTTACCAAAACAACATGGTACTGGTATAAAAGTAGACACATAAACCAGTGGAACAGAATAGAACCCAGAGATAAAGCAAAATACCTACAACCAACCAACTGATTTTTTACAAAGTACTCAAAAACATAAGATAGGGGAAGGACACCTATTTTTAAAATGGTGTTCAGAAAACTGTCTAGCCACATGTATAAGAACAATACTTGATCCCTGTCTCTCAACATAGGCAAACATCAACTCAAGATAAATCAAATACTTAAATCTACAATTTGAAACTATAAAAATTCTAGGTTATTTATAAGGATAACCTGGGGAAATCTATTCTTGACACCGGCCTGGAAAAATAATTCATGACTTAGACCCCAAAAGCAAATTTAACAAAAACAAAAATAAATACAAGGGTCCTAATTAAAATGCTAATTAATCAAAAAGTGAGCAAATGACACAGATAGACATTTTTCAAAAGAATATACACAAATGGTCAAAGACATATGAAAAAATATTCAACATCACATCATTAAGGAAGTGCAAATTAAAATCACAATGAGACAACACCTTACTCCTGCAAGAATGGCCATTATTTAAAAGTCAGAAAACTATCAATATTTGCATGGATATGGTGAAAACGGAATGCTGACACACTGCTGGTAGGAATGTCAATTAGTCCAACCTCTATCAGGCAGTATGGAGTATTCTTAAAGAACTAAAAATAAATCTATTATTCAATCCAGCAATCCCACTACTAGGAGTCTACCCAATGCAAAAGAAATCATTGTATCAAAAAGACACCTGCATGTGTATGTTTATAGCATCCAGTTCACAGTTGCAAAGCTTTGAAACCAACCTAAGTGCTCAGGAACCAATGAGTGGATAAAGAAAATGTGGCATATAGACACAACTGAACACTACTCAGCCATAAAAAAAAGAATGAAATAATGTCTTTTGGAGCCACCTGGGTGGAGCTGCAGGCCATTATTCTAAATGAAATAACTCAGGGATGGCAAATCAAATACTGTAAGTTCTCAGTAATAAGTGGGAGCTAAGCTATGGGTACACAAAGGCATGCAACAGAGTGATATAATGGACCATGAAAACTCATAAGAGGGAGGGTGGGAGAGTGTGCAAGGGATAAAAATTTACATATTGGGTACAATGTACACTAATCCAGTGACAGATGCACTAAAATCTTGGATTTTGCCACTATACAATTTATCCATATAACCAAAAGCTATTGAAATTAAAAAATAAAAAAGAAAAGAAAAAAGAAAAATATTGTGATGCTTTACTTGTTTTCTGTGAATTTTATTTCTTAAAATACTAATTCATTTCTGGTCAGAAGAATATAGTATACTGATGTGCAATGCCCTTTCTCAGCTCCAAATACATAAAAGTGGGAGAAATATTATAAATATAGCTAAATGAAAATGCATAGCCAGGTTGAAAAACACAAGACTAAATGTATAACGTGTTAAAGACCATGGGCCCTTAGCCCACAATTATATAATGATGACCGACAATTTGGCTCCAGCATGATAATAGATAAGAAGTGCACCATGAGAGTTGGGAACAAAAGTCAGGCTCACTGCTTTACTCTCAAATGTAATAGGCTCTCAAGCTCCCTATCTCAGCAAGAGGCTGGCAAAACTATTGGAGAACTATGTTCTTTAGAGGGTTGCCACTTTTAGCAAATAAGACCACCAAATCTAAGGGAGCATGTTTAGAATTTTTAAAAATCCACTGTTTCGTAGAAATTCAAATTTAATTTGGCACTCTATATTTTATCTGGCAACTGTACTCCTAAGGCAACAATTTAAAGCAACATATATTGCTTGAAATAATGGAACTGAAAAAAGATGATGATAGTAACTGTGTTTCAATGTGAATTTCCCTAGTTACCACTATGGAGTTGAAAGTCTCATATTTTATTAAATTAACAAGGTTATAAAATGTCAACAAAGGCCTCTACTATAAAAAATTAGTAGGTCAGGGAACAGATACTAGAAAACTATTGGTTAGGAGAAAATGAAAGTAAATCAAAACATAGTTAAAAAAATAAGAATAAATTTAAAAAAGAACTCCTTTTCCTGTGATACAATATACTGAATTCCAAAATGCCAGGAAAAAATAATAATAATAATACTAAGAAAGTAAAAAACAACTTGACAAGTAGTATGTAAGTTAAATCTAGATGGACATGATTTCATAAAACAGTCTAATGTCAGGTTTAAATTAAGTATGCTTGTGACACTCAAATAGATAACTAAAAAATAATTTAAAGAAAAAGGGCATTACAAAATAGAAGAGAAGGAAATAAGAACTCATAACAATGAAAAAAGAATTTAAAATATTGGTCACAAAATATATTTTTTTTCTTTGAAATAGAAGCACAATATTTAGTAGAAACTTGATAACAAGTGAAGAAAGTCTTAGCATCCTGGAGGAGGCTACTCAAGAAGTTGCCACGAATGCACCAAAATGTTAAAATGTTAACACTGGTATAATGTTAAGATCAATGTTACGAGGTTTAGAGATACCTAAACAGATATTTAAAAGAAGTTTCAGAAGAAGAAATTGAAGGGGTATCAGAGTGTAGCAGGCTGGTAGAAGGCAACCATGTTGCACTATCCTTCCTATAAGCAGTTGATTATTTTTGTCTGGCAGAAATATGGGCTAAAGGACTGGCTCAGAGATACTCTTATTTCATAAAGAAATTCCCTGCTATGCTATTTCATGACCCTGCTCCACCTGATAAAAGTTGGATCAGAGAGTAGTTACATCATTAAAGTACAAGTAAAATGTAAAGTGTCAACCATTTGGTCTACAAGATAAAAGAAGAAAAAAAAAACGAAAATAAAAAAATAATAATGTTAACACACATCAGAAAACAAAAGTCAGGCCGGGCACAGTGGCTTACTCCTGTAATTACAGCACTTTGGGAGGCAGAGGAGGGCTGATCACCTGAGGTCAGGAGTTCGAGA
>NW_012121043.1:8849374-8918543 GCF_000951035.1 Colobus angolensis palliatus | reverse complement strand
AAAAAAAAAAAGAAAAGAAAAAAAGAAAAGAAAGAAAGAAAGAGAAAAAAGGAAACAAAAGTCAGCAAAACAATTACTAATAATTAATGTAAACATTGTGAACAAAACTTTGCTGCTATATTTAAATACAAAATAAAACTATGTATCATTGTGCTCCTGTAATATGTAAATATCACAGAAATTAGACAATAAAACAGATACATGAAATCTCAGAAAAATATGTCAGAACTAGAGAAATAAATAAGCTATGCACTAGCTGACCCCTGAGAAGAATCATAAGAGAAAAATTAAATGATGTCAAAGGAAAAAGAATAATTACTTTGGGGCCGCACAAAGGATGCAATATAGAATATAAGAGGACTAAAGAGTTTTAACAAGTAAATTTAAAAATATAAAATAATATGAAATTCAGGAAAACTTTCAGTAAAAAGTATTGAAATCACCAATTGAAAGGACATGATTGGTCTTAGAAAACAGTCAATAGAATGATCAATATAGAAATATCATAATGAAGCAATTGATTTAAAATCTTTTCAATAAATCCATTGGCTATAAAACAAAATATTATTCTACCTTTCAGTATAAAACAATAGACTGGCCTAACATTTTTCTGTCATTAACAGTAAACTCTGAAAAGGAATCTTTCAATGCCTACAAAGCTCCCAAGAAATGGAAGTATGCATCAGCAATCAGCAAACTGTCATTCAAATGTAAAAGTAACAAATCAATCTGTCAAGCACTTAAGAGCTCAAAGAAAGCCTTTCTCAAGAATCTTTCTTGAAAAAACTATTAGAAGATAAACTTCAAATAAGAAATGGTACAATGACAGTGAAAGACTTTGCAGAGGTATTAACTAAATTGCCTCATGTTTTGTGGTAGGCAGAATAATAACATGAGACACACTTGAAAACTCCTGTCCCTTTTGGTGTAGGCAGGCCTGAAGCTTGCTTCTAAGCACTATAATGTGGTAAAGTTTAGGAACATTACTCCTCTGCTTCTGTTCTGTTGTACGGCTAAGGTGAAAGAAATTTGCAGATGGCATTAAGCCCTATCATAAGCTGACTTTAGTGAAAGGAAGACGATGTTGGATGAGTCCGATCAAATCAGGTGAGCCCTTTCAGAGAGGTCTTAGGATTCAGAGACAGAAGTCAGATTCCTTCTTGCTGGCTTTAAAGAAGCAAGTCACTTCATTCAGCAGCAAGAAATAAATTCTACGGTGTGAAGCAAGACAGGACATCAAGCCTCAGCTGCAACTCTAATCCCTGCTTCTGCCTTCATTCACCGTATGTAAGACCCTGAGGAAAGGACTCAGCTAGGCCAAGCTGGGGCTCCTGACTCTTAGAAACTGAGACAGGATATGTTTGTTACATTAAACTGTTAAACATGTGATGCTTTATGATACGGCTAAGAAGAATATTACATGCATATAAGACAAAAATGTGGCAATTAAGATGATTAAAGATACTATGTATGTAATAAACTGAAGATATAAGGAAAATACAAATACACTTTTTAAAGAGAAAGAGTGAGAATATGAATATGCTAATGCTTTCCTATTTTATAACGAAGGAAAACATTGTGCTGATAAACTGAGCAACAGAAGTATAAGAATAGTTGATTATGAAAGTATACACTAAGAAATATAATGTAATCATATAAAGTCACATTGTTAAAGGGAGTTAGGATAAAGTGTGACTATAGCAATTGTATCCTCGCTTACATTAGGGAATCTAATATACTTTCCAAATAAATAGAAAAGTATGTACATAATATAAAGAAAATAAAAACCCAACTGTACTGTGAAATATTTTTAAGGAATGATAAAAGCATAAATAGTAAATATAGTGATAAAGTGAAGGCCACACATCTTTATCATTTTAATAAATCTAATGCACTAACATATATTAAAAAATAGTTGCCCACTTAACAACAGGTAATACAAAAAACATATCCAGTACAGAAGAAAATGACAGAAGAGCGTACTAAGAAAGTTTCTGTCAAAGACAAACAGGAACACTGAATTCAAAAACAAATAAAGCTGAATTAAAGGCTTGTGTCAAAGAGAAACACTTCAAAGATAAATGTGAATAGCAAGAAATTGCAATGGATCTTATATAGGATGAGAGACAATACAGAAATATTATACTAAACTTATGGATATACTTACATGACAATTCATAACTTTACTATTTCTAGTCTAAAAGGAAAATATTGAAAATTAATGGCTAAAATATTAAAAATGAAAAATTACACAAAAAAGCTAAAAATAGAGTGAGCTAGAAAACAACGTAAGTTTAAAACTAGCCATGTAGAAAACAAAACACTGTGGAAAAGAGTACAAAAAGTTGATTTAATAAAAAACTAGTGAACTGGAACTATCTTTGGAAAAAATAACCAAAACAGTATCTAATAATATGTTAAAAATGAAAACAGATTTGTACTTATAGATAAAGTAGAACTCTATTTTTTATTTTATTGTAAGTTGATAATTTATAAGTACACATATTTACAGTGTACAAAGTGATGTAATGATTTATGAATACAATGAGGGATAATTAAAACAAGTTAGTTAATTTATCCATCACCTCAAATACTTATTTTTTTGCAGGGAGAACATTGGAAATTTACTCACTGAGCAATTTAAAAATGTACAATACTAATATTAATTATATTCAAAACACTGTGCAATTGACCTCCAAAAAAAAAAAAAAACAGACAAAACTTATTTCTTCTGTCTAATTGAGATTTTATATCCTTTGACCATTATTTCTCCATTACTTAAACTCCCCAGCCTCTGGCATCTACCATTGTACTTTCTGATTCTAAAGTTCTATTGTTCTATTGTTTTAGATTTCATATATAAGTAAGAACATGCAACATTTGTTTTGCTGTGCCTCTGTTCCTGGTTTATTTTACTTATCATAATGTTCTCCAGTTCCACCCATGTTGTCACAAATGAGAGAATTTCCTTCTTTTTAAAGGCTGAATTTTTTTTTTTTTTTTTTTTTGAGATGGAGTCTCGCTCTGTTGCCCAGGCTGGAGTGCAGTGGCCGGATCTCAGCTCACTGCAAGCTCCACCTCCCGGGTTCACGCCACTCTCCTGCCTCAGCCTCCTGAGTAGCTGGGACTACAGGCGCCCTCCACCTCGCCCGGCTCGTTTTTTGTATTTTTTAGTAGAGACGGGGTTTCACTGTGTTAGCCAGGATGGTCTCGATCTCCTGACCTCGTGATCCGCCCGTCTCGGCCTCCCAAAGTGCTAGGATTACAGGCTTGAGCCACCGCGCCCGGCCTAAAGGCTGAATATTATTCTGTTGTGTATATACATAATCTTTGCTTTATCCATTCATCAGTCGATGAACACTGAGGTTGATTCCATCACCTGGCTATTGTGAAGAGTGTTGCAATAAACATGGGGGAGCAGACATCTCTTTACAAAGCTGATTTCAACTCTTTGGGGTAAATACTCAGAGTGGGATTACTGGACCATATGGCAATTCTATTTTTAGAGTTTTTCTTTTTTAAGGAGTTCCATGCATTATTCTGTAGTGGTTGCAGGTAGCAGCCATTCTGACATGTGTGAGATAATATCTCATTGAAGCTTAATTTGCATTTCTGCAATGATTTATGATACTGAACAATTTTCTATATATCTATAAGCCATTTTTATGTCTTCCTTTTTGGTATGTTTTCTTTTGTATGTCCATTGATGTCCTTTGCCCATTCTTTTAATCATGTTACTTTATTTATTTATTCTTGTACTTAATTGTATCAGTTCCTTATATACTTCAAATGCTATATTAACCTCTTACAAAATGTATGCTTTGCAAATATAAACATACCTTGTTTCATTGCACATTGCTTTATTGTACTTTATAGCATGTTTTTTACAAACTGAAAGTCTGTGGCAACTCTGAGTCCAGCAGGTCTAAGTGGTGCCATTTTCTCAACATCATATACTCACTTCATGACTCCATGCCACATTTTGGCATTGCTTACAATATTTGAAACATTTTCCTCATTATTACATATGTTATGGTAATTTGTGATCAATTATCGCTGATGTTACTATTTCAATTATTTTGGGGAGCCATGAACCACACCCATATAAGACAGAAAACTTCATTGATAAATGTGTGTATTCTGACTGCTCCACTGATAAGCTGTTCTTTCATCTCTCTCTCTCTCCCCCTCCCTCTCTCTCTCTCCCCCCCTCCCTTGAAACTCCCTATTCCCTGAGACACAAGAATGTTAAAATTATGCCAATTAATAGCCTTACAATGGCTTCTAATAGTTTAAGTGAAAGGAAGAGTTACACATCTTTCACTCACTTAATCCAAAAGCTAGGAATGATAAGCTTAGTGAGGAAGGCAGGCTGAAATTTGAGATAAGCTAAAAGCTAGGCCTCTTGTGTCAAACAGTTAGCCAAGTTATGAATGCAAAGAAAAGTTCTTGGAGGCAATTAAAAGTGCTACGTTGGTAAATACATGAATAATAAGAAAACAAAACAGCATTATTGCTGATACGGAGTAAGTTTTAGTGGTATGGATAGAAGATTAAACCAGCTTCAATATTCCCATAAACCAAAGCTTAATCCAGAGCAAGTTCTTAACTCTTGCTCAATGCTACAAAAAGTGAAAGAGTTGTGGAAGCTGCAGAAGAAAAGTTGGAAACTAGCAGAAGTTGGCTCATAAAGTTTAAGCAAAGAAGCCATCTGAATAACTTAAAAGTGCAAGATGAAGCAACATGTGCTGATGTAGAAGCTACACCAAGTTATCCAGAAAATCTAGCAAAGAACATTGATAAAGTGGCTACAAGAAAATACATATTTTCAGTACAGATGAATAGCCTTATAGTAGATAAAAATGCCATCTGGGACCACAGGAGTCAGCGAGGAGAAATCAATGCCTGTCTTCAAAGCTTTGAAAGACAGACTGACTCTCCTCTTAGGGGCTAATACAGCTGGTGACTTTGAGTGGAAGCCAATGCTTATATGCCATTTCGAAAACTCCAGGGCCCTTAAAAATCTTGCTAAATCTATTCTGCTTGTGTTCAATAAATTGAACAACAAAACCTAGATGACAGCATATCTGCTTACAGAATGATTTATTGAATAATTTAAGCCCACTGTTGAGACCTACTGCTCAGAAAAAAAAAAAAATTCAAAATGTCACTGCCTGTGGACAATGCACGTGGTCACCCAAGAGCATCTGACAGAGATGTATAAGAATATTAATGTTGCTTTCATGCCTGCTAACAAAACATCTATTTTGCAGCCATAGATTAATAAGTAATTTTAAATTTCAAGTCTTGTTATTTAAGAAACACATTTTGTAAGGCTACAGTTGCCAAACAGTTATCCCTCTGATGGATCAGAACTAAGTACATTAAAAACCAAAGACTCATTCTAGATGCCATTAAGGTCATTCATGATTCATGGGATAAGGTCAAAATATTAACATTAACAGGAGTGTGGAAGAAGTTGATTTGAATCCTTGTGAATTACTTTGAGGGATTCAAGACTTGACTGGGTGAAGTAACTGCAGATGCAGTAGAAACCACAACAAGACTAGAATTAGAAGAGGAGCCTGAAGATGTGTCTGAATTGCTGCAATCTTATACTAAAGCTTGAATGCATAAGTTGCTTCTTATGGATGAGCAAAAAGAGTAGTTTCCTGAGATGGACTCTCTACCTGGTGAAAATTCTGTGAACCTTGTTGAAATGACAACAAAAGATTTAGAATGTTACACAGACGTAGTTGATAAAGCAGCAGTAGGGTTGGAAAGGATTGACTGCCATATTGAAAGAAGTTCTAGCTGGGCGCGGTGGCTCACGCCTGTAATCCCAGCTCTCAGGGAGGCAGAGGTGGGAGGATAGCTTGAGCCCAGGAGTTTGAGACCTGCCTGGGTAATATAGCGAGACCCCGTTCTCCACAAAAAGAAAAAAAAAGAAGTTCTACTGTGGGTAAAATGCTGTTAAACAGCATTGCATGCTATAGACAAATCTTCCTGTGAAATGATAGATCTTCTATCAATGCTGCAAACATCAACATTCTCTTTATTTTAAGAAAGTGTCCCAGCTACTCATACTTTCATCACTCCCCAACCTGATCAGTTAGCAGCCATCAAAACTGAGGAAAGATCCTTTACCAGCAAAGAAATTAAGACTCCCTAAAGGTGCAAATGATTGTTAGCATTTTTTTAGCAATAAAATATTTAAATTAATGTATGTAAGATGTATATATTGTTTTTTAGACATATTGATATTACACACTTAGTAGGCTACACCATGGTGTAAATACCAGCAAAGAGATTACAACTCACTGAAGGCTAAAATGATCCTAGCATTTTTAGCAATAACTTTTTTGGTTTTGTTTTGTTTTTTGCCATGCATGCAGGATTGTGATGGTCTGATCTCGGCTCACTACAACCTCCCTTTCCCAGGTTCAAGCTATTCTAGTGTCTCAGCCTCCCAAGTTGCTGGAATGACAGGTATGGCACACCCAGCCAATTTCTGTATTTTTAGTAGAGTCTAGATTTCTCCATGTTTGGCAGGCTGGTCTCGAACTCCTGACCTCAAGTGATCCTCCCGCCTCAGACTCCCAAAGTGCTGGGTTTACAGGTGTGAACCACTGTGCTCAGCCCACAAGAAAGTATTTTTAGTTGAGGTATGTATATTATGTTTTTAGACATAATGCTATTGCACACTTAATAGATTACACTATAGTTTAAGCATAACTTTTATATATACCAGGAAACCCAAAAGTTTATGACTTGCTTTATTACAATATTTACTGTATTGTGGTGAGCTGGAACTTGATTTATAATCTCTTTGAAGTATGTCTCCAATTTCTGTCACTCCTTAGGTTGTTTCTTTACACTGTTGGTTATTTCCTTTGCTGTGGTGAAGCTTTTTGATTTGATGTAATCCTATTTGCCTATTTTTGCTTTAGTTGCCTGTGCTTTTGTGGCCAAATTAAAAAAATATTGCTCATACCAAAGTCATGTAGTTTTCCCCCATGTTTTCTTTTAGTAGTGTTACAGTTTCTGGTCTTATATTTAAGTCTTTAAATCATAAGGAGTGGATTATTATAAATGGTGTAAAATAAAGCTCAAATTTCATTCACTTGCTGTTGGATATCCAGGTTTCCCAACACCATTTATTAAAGAAATTATTGTTTTCCCATTTTTTATTCTTGGTAACTTTGTTAAAAGCCAATTTACTGTACATTTGTTGGTTCATTTCTGTGCTGTCTATTCTGTGTCATTGTTCAATCTATTTTAATGCCAGTACTGTGCTGTTTTAATTAATATAGCTTTGTAATATACTTTAAAATAAGACAGTGTTAGGCCTCGAGCATCGTTTTTTGTTTGTTTGTTTTGCTCATAATTGCCTATTCAGGTTTGAAGTAGAACTTCAGAAAGAAACAATATATAAAAATTTAAGTTGAAACATTTATTTTATATTAATAAATATCTAGATATTTCATGGTATAACAGTGACTTAATAAAGTTTAAAATATGATTTAAATATTAAAATTCATCTAATAATACTATCTTTTGGCAAAAGTCTTCATATACAAGGGCTTTATAAAACTTCAAGAAAATATAATTATAACTTTCTTATTCTCAAAGTTTGCTAAAAGAGAAAAAGAAAGTTAACCAAAATTTCTTAGTATAAAGTTGATACAAATCTGGACAAGCATAGTATAATACACAAATAATAGAAAAACATAAAAATTACTAAACTGAGTATTTCGGTTAACATTGAAAGAATTGTCTCCTAATTGCGTATGCTTGCAATAATTTATAATCATTAAACAAAGATATGGTGTGATCAGACTAAATCCAACCAACGTAAAAAACTTCATTGATTGAGTGGAAAGCTAAAATCATTTTCTACCATGTTTATATTTTGGCATAAAGTACTTTCTACATCAATACATGTTTGTATATAAATATTTGTATATAAATACATACTCTTTAATATTTTCTTTCTCCCTCCCTGTTAAATTTTGGTCAGACCCTTCAATCCATGAACTATGTGTTCTTTCTTGCAAAAATGAACAGTTCTAATAATTTAGGCCTTGAGTAATTGTAAGAAATGTTAACTAGTTTTAAAATAATTTCCTTAAATCTTAAAGTAGTTATTTAGATTTTCACAATTTTTATTATTTTATAACATGGTTTAAGTCAGAAACACAGTGGCATGAAGAATTTAATTTTTAGATACAAAAATAGATTTTATTAATATCAAATATATTGCATAGAAAAATGTTCTGAACTTTTCTAACTCTACATGTTCAAAATTTCAGATTTTTTTGTTTCATATAGAAAGTATACATGATGTCTTTGATGTTACCACAGATTCAAAGACAGTGCCTGTTGTAAGGAAATGGGTAATCTGTGTTGGCACACTACTGGTGCCATGTAAATGTCTTCATAAGGTATCTCATTAAGATTTCAAATGTTTCTATAGTCATAGTCATTATTTGTTATCCTTTGGAGGAATGGGATTTAGAATTGTGTCAGAGCAGCTGTTTGAAGAAGCCACTTGAGTAGCAAGGGTTATTACTGACAGTCTCAGCATGATGATTCCATTACTGTGTGCTGAAATATGATTTTGAAAAATAAGAAATACTCTAGGCAGAGAGGAATGACTTCCTGTTTGTTTCTGAGTAACTCAGTTCTGCCACTTGTTAGACTGAGAGATAACAATATCTTATAATGATTATTGAAACCTAGGTAATAAGCCTCATTAAAGCAAACTGTAAGGAAAGTGAAGTTTGATATATATTTATTAAGGTGCTGATAGAACTGTTGTCTTTGAAGAATAAGTTAAGAGGTTCAAGTTAATAAATTCTCAAACCTAGTTATTGCCAAAAGTATCTTATTGTCATTATTATTGATATTTATTTTATTTCATTATAATATTTATTTTATTTCAAGACTGAGTATAGTATGGGTACTATTTACTGTATATTTTAATTGTATTCCAGAAGTTATGTTTCAATTTTTGTTTTGATTACTCAAATTTTATTTTAAATATACTAGAAAAATATAGGATATAAACTACCGTAACAATGAATTATTTGATTTGTAAAATGCCACTTTTAATGAAAACAATCACCTCTTAATATAATAATATATATCTGGTTATATAATATTAGTAAGGCTATTATAAATCTATACTTTTTACATGCAAATAACTTTATATATTAACATTGGTATATGTATTGTTGTGGACTAATTTTTACAGTGCTTCAATCTATCTTAAAGTTTATATGCATCCTCTAGGTTATATTATTTTGTCTTATCCAAAGGAAGATTAAAGTTTTTTTAAGCCCCAGAAGAGTTGGATTTGTAATAAAATACTGTTGTACTTAGGAGCATTCTCATTTGTCACCCTGAAATGCTATTACATTTTACTTCTTACTTTGAAGAAGGTAAAAAAAAAAAAATCTACATTCTATACTGGAAATACTCACCCTTTCAGTGTCTTTATAAGTTTCTGATCTGTAAGTTCTTCATGGAGGCCAACTAAATCAATTTTTCACGGTATAGTGGTGGGAATATGCTCACTAAAGTTATTTCATGCAGAAAAGTGGCTAATTCAGCGAACAAGGTCTTATAGCCTTATTAGAAGGTCTGAGAAAGTAGAACCCAGAGAATGGCTTGTAGATACTAAGATCAAGCTATTACATTTTCCCCTCAGAGGTCAAGAAGTAGTTAGGGACTACTGATGACAAAGCCATCCCACAGCCTCAGAGCAGTCACAGGGTAAAAGATGAAATCTGGTTACTGCAAACTCAAGTTAGCTAAACTTTACTCATGATCCATCACAGCTGCAAGAAGAAGAAAGCCTCTGTTTTTCTTTCACTTTCTAAGTCTCTTCTGAGTGCATCTCATTGGAAAGACCTTAACCACGTTAAAAAACCTAGTAACAATAGAGTGTGGCAAATGTATTTACCAGGGTTGCAGACTCCATCACTCAAGGAGAGCACAGAAAGTGTGAGACGTCCACACAAATGGAATAAAAAATATCAAGGAGAAGTAAATGTGATGAATTCTCTCTAGTTGTGAGGTATTACAAAAATCAGCTCTGAGTGACATTAGTTTGTCCTAATTCTTAAGGGGTAAATAATAGTTCATCAGGTGGAGGTTTTGGAAAAGTGATTGAAAGCGGAAGATAATGAATATTGAGATAGAGAGGTATGAATGAGCATGACATACTAAGTAGTGAAGGATGGTTGGGTGTAAGTTGCATGATAGATATTGGAGATTCCTCAGTAAGGCTATGAAGGGGATATCATGAATTAAAAAGGAATTTTTAACTTCATCTTCATAGTGATGGAAGATATTAAAGAGAGTTTCATGATCAGACATGTACTTTACCAAGGATAAATGGAAGGGGACAGAAACAAAGGAAGAGAAATCCACTTCTTCAAAAACACTTCCTTATGTTGCAGAAATTATGACAACTTTTCCATAGACACAAAGAAAAGCTTTGTGTATTAATTTGTTCAGCTCTTTTTTGTTTAGAATCTACTCTGTTAAGACACTGAGGACACAGAAACAAACCAAACAGGTTTCTACTCTCAGGGAGCTGAATCTGAAAATTGACTAGTCTGAAAGTAACCGAAACTAAAGTATCAGATTTGATGGAGTTCATGGTTTTCAGATACTCTTAAAATTATAGAGCATTTTACAGATAGTCATTTTCCGTGAAAAATCTTATAACATTCATTAAAAAGAGAACTGTGATTTTCAAAATCATTAAAATGGTTATCCAATTAAAGAACTTTTAATGCAATATAGCCAAGAATATTAAATTATTCATATATTCCTCAAGTCCGGATGATTAATGTAACAAAAAATGTCATGAAAAAGCGTGATCATTTTTCTGCTTTAACTTTCCTCCTCTAATCTTTCTGTTTCTTTCCCTACCTCTCAGTCTCACAGGCATGTGCATGACAGCTTCTCAAAGGGCTAGAAGCTCTAGGTGTTGTGCTGAATCTCTCAAGGAAATGCCCTAATTCAATAGCTGGTTGATGATACCCTACTTCATCCAAGGACCAATAATTCTGTGCTCCAGAGAAACTTGTGAGATCAATTGAGGTATTTCCTGTGACTCTATTTCAATTTAATTTTTTGTCTCTGTCCAATCTCAAGAAATTTCCCTTTAAATTACATACACACAAATCTCCCCCTTAAAGTCATCTTCCAGGACACCTAGCCAATGACTCAAAAACTTACAGACATATATACAGATATACCCATTTCTTAAACACACAACAGTACAATATACACATGCACACACCTTTATTTTTGATGGCATTTCTCCTATGAGCATTTTTACTTATGCAGAGGATGTGTTTGAGAGTGTGGGATACTACACCTTAGTATAGGAATATGGCATAAGCTTCTTGGCATAACCTATGTCTTCATAACTGATTACCTTCAGATAGTGCATTACCTGGAAAAGAGTGAGCATTCAGTAAGGATTGATATTGAATGATAGGTCAAATTGAAGCATAATATTTCCCTAACACCTTTGTGGGTCTTGTGACAGAGGTGCCTAGTTTACTCAGCCTGTCACTCTCAACTCCTCCTGGGAAGGATCATGTGAGTGAATGAGGCAGGAACTGGAGAGCACAAGTGCTGGAAATGGCCTCCACGTTGGCACTGGAAGAATCAAACTCCACTCACTCGGACCTGCTGCATTTCACCCCTTGTGGGCGGGAGCATGCAGGTAAATTGGTGCAGGTGCCCAAGCAAGCGCTTTTCAGTGCTGGCAGGAGCAACCTCCATGCGGACCCTGCAGAAGCATCTAGGTGGGGGTAGCTGCCACCCACAAAGCCCCAGTGGGTGTGTTACAGTGCTCTTTTAGCTCTGCCATCTGTGGATAGCTTAAGTGTTAACAGCCCAGTGGGCCATCTTCCTTTTCACCTAAAGCAGCTGCCTTCTACCAGCGAGGGCAAAGGACCAGTGTGATAGCCTTTTGTATCTGCACTTGTGGCTCCTCAGATGTTGTCTAGCACCCAGAAAAAAATAGGGTTGTATGAACGAATTAGAGGTGGTAAATGAGGGGGATTTTATTGCTGATGAAAGTGGCTCTCAACAAGAAGATGGGCTGAAAAAGGGACAAGGGGATAGGTAATCTTCCCTTGAAGTCTGGCCATCTCCAGCTGGATTCTTCTCCAAAGTGAGGCCATCAAGCTGTCCCTCTGAAGTCAAGCTGGTTGTCTCCCAGATACAGCCATTGTCCCTGACATCTAGCTGCTGCTTCTCTTTGCTGGCTGAGTCTGGGGTCTTTATAGGCACAGGATGGAGAGAAGCAGGGGGCACTGGTAGTTTAGGAAAAAGTAACACTCTAGCTGGGAAACAGGGAGAGAAGTTTTCACTTTGGGCTGTGGGTTTCAGGCTTTTGGCCTTGAAGGGAGAGTTTTTGTCGGAGACCGCCCTTTTCTGCCTAGAATTTCTCTGCTCCTGTCCCTATCAAAATGAAGGAATTAAACATAAATTAGGCATTACTTTTGTACCTGGCCTTACTATATATTTATATAAGAGAGAGAGATTTGGAGTATACTGTGCTATCCTATATGGGTCCATAAGACACATGTGACTACACAGACTTAAATGCGTATTAATGAGTATTTTTTAAAGGCCCATAGTATCTAAAGTGATCTGCAAACGCAGTGTAATCCCTATGAAAATTCCAAAGAAATTTTTCATACACACACACACACACACACACACACACACTCACACACACTATCCTAAAATTTGTATGAAACTGTAAAAACCCCAAAGAGTCAAAGCAATCTTGAGAGAAAAAATTTCTGCAGGTATAACTCTCCATGATATCAAACTATATCACAAAGCTGTAGTAATATCAAAACAGTTTGCAGTTGGCATGTAAACAGACATACAGACCAATGGAACAGAATAGAAAGCCCAGAAATAAATCCTTACATATATGGTCAATTAATCTTTGACCATAGAACCAAGAATAAACACCAGCTAAAGGAAAATCTCTTCAATAAATGCATTGGAAAAAAATGAACATCCACATGAAAATAAGTAAAATTGGACCCTTGTCTTATCCCATACATAAAAATTAACCTGAAATAGATGAAAGACTAAAATGTAAGATCTCAAACTGTCAAACTCTTAGAAGAAAGTGAAAGGCTCTTTGACATTTGTCTTTGCAATGCTTTGTTTGGGTGTGAAATCAAAGCACAGTTAACAAAAGAAAAAATAAACAAGTGGAATTACATCAAATTAAAAAGCTTCTGCACATCAAAAGAAACTGCAAAATGAAAAGGTAATCTATAAAATGAAATAAAATATTTTCAAACTACATATCTAATTAATCTGGATTAGTATACAAAATATATAGGAACTCACACAACTCAATAGCAAAACAAACAAACAAAAACAAAAAACACATATGCATGTATAACCTGATTAAAAATGAGTAGAGGACTTGAATTGAATCTTTTCAAAGAAGGCATATAAATGGCCAAACAGTATATGAAAAGGTGCTCATCATCACTAATTATCAGAGAAATACAAATCAAATGAGTTATCACCTTAGACCTGTTAGAATGACTATTATCAAAAAGGCAAGAGATAACAAGTGTTAGTGACAGTGTGGAGAAGAGGAAACCCTTGTACACTACTGATGGAAATCTAAATTGATGTAGCTATTATAGGAAAGAGTATGGAGGTTCCTCAAAAAATGAAGAAATAGAGCTACCACATGATCCAGCAATCTCACTTCTGAGTATACAAAGGTAGAGAAATCAGTGTGTCTAAGAGTTGTCTGCACCCTCATGTTCATTGAAGCACCATTCGCAATAGTCAAGATATGGAAACAACCTAAGTGTTTATGGACAAATGAATGAGTAAAGAAATGGTGGTTTATACTATGGAAATTATTCCACCATTAAAAAGAAGGAGACCCTGCATTTTTACAACATAGGTGAACCTGCGGGACTAGACACAGAAAGACGAATATTGCATCATCTCAGATGTGGTATTTTAACAAGTCTAACTCAGAAGACAGAATAGAATGGTGGTTGCCAAGGGCCGGAGGGTAGGGGTGGCGGAACTGAAGAGGTGTTGATCAAAGCATAAAAACTTTCAGTTTTAAGTTGAACAAGTTCTGGGATCTAATGTACAGCATAGTTAGTGATAGATGTGTTTTTTAATTTGATTATGATAATCATTACACAATGTATATGTATGTTATCACATCATACACCTTGAACATTGAAAATAAATGAGTTGTAAAATTTTTAATTGGCTGTATTTATTAAATTTAAAATTAAAGACATTAGTTCCTCAGTCTCACTAGCCACATTTCAAATGGAGAACAGTGACATGAGGTTAGTAGCTACCATACTGGGCAGCTCAGATTATAGAACATTCCCACAGTTGCAGAAAATTCTATTCAATGGCACTTGTTTAGAGATCAAATCCTGAGGGAACACTTGTTCTTTTTAGACATACTTTATCTTTAATGGAATGTTGCAACATTTGAGTGACTGCTGAGATGCTAGAATCTCAAAGAATAAGATGCTCAGCAGAAATAGGGATGGTGATGGTGTTAGGAATGTGTTGAACATCTAAAATTATAGTCATTTTGGGAGACATGCAATCTGTGAACAATCCTGTAAAGCAAACATACAAACAAACAATTGACCAAAATATACAAGTAGGCATTTCTAAAAGAAATCTAAATTTTGCTGTAAACAGTCTTTCTTAAAAGCCCATCTTCTTAAAATTTAAATAAATATGGGCACAAAAACTACAAGCCACACAAGTTCTATTTTTTTTTTTTTTTTTTTTTTTTGAGACGGAGTCTGGCTCTGTCGCCCAGGCTGGAGTGCAGTGGCCGGATCTCAGCTCACTGCAAGCTCTGCCTCCCGGGTTTATGCCATTCTCCTGCCTCAGCCTCCCGAGTAGCTGGGATTACAGGCACCCGCCACCTCACCCGGCTAGTTTTTTGTATTTTTTAGTAGAGACGGGGTTTCACCATGTTAGCCAGGATGGTCTCGATCTCCTGACCTCGTGATCCGCCTGTCTCGGCCTCCCAAAGTGCTGGGATTACAGGCTTGAGCCACCGCACCCGGCCACAAGTTCTAATATGATACTTCTATTAAGTTGCAATTACTTGGTAGAAGAGCACAGCTGTTCCATGTTTTCATCTCTGGGCCCATTATGAGGAATAGTACTGAACTGGTGCAATAATTCAACTATAAATGAGGCCACAAGTACTTCAGTATCATGTGTTTTTAAAAGGTATCTGTGCCTGGATATACGAGATACAGACAAATGTTCTACGTCCCAGGGTAGTAGCTCACATACATGTACACATATACATACAAATGTATACATATATAAACACATATGGAACTTGGTGTATGGGCGTGGACACGCTAACAGAGTACTCATTAGTAAAAATATACAGTTACCAGTCTGTATATGACAGTAAAATCATCAAAGCACAAAAATATTCATCAAAGGACTGACCACTCAACAGTTCTCTCTCAAACATCTCTCCCCATTTCACACAAAGTTGCATCTCTGCCAATTAACTTTACACCCCAAAATTCTTCATCATTCAGTGGTTTTGTTTTCCCTCCATATCTTATACACTTTCTTTGTTTTGAATTTGTTCATATAAGATAATACAATGCAAATTAATTTCAAAGTGAAATTGCAAATATTTAAAATTTTAGGACACTATGCTGGGAACCTACTGGAATCAAAACCTCTGCAAAGCTGTTTCCAAGTGAGGATTTATCAAAAATAACAATTCATTTAAAATTACACATTGATTAGGACTCATTAGCTAATTTAAACGTTCATTAATTAATTTGTTCAATTAACACATGGTGAACCAATGCTCACTATTTCCCAAATGTTCTAGTTTCTGGTAATACAACTGTAATCAAAAAAGCAAACTCCCTATCCTCATTGGTTTTGACCTCTCAGTGGGAAGAGGTCTGCTCTCTGCTCTTCAGCTGAGACAGACATCCCTCAGCATGGCAAGTGTTTGAGGTAATAAACATAAGAGACTTGAAATGATACTCCTACAGGAAATGTCCTTTGAAAACTAATGAAGTCATTAAATCTATTGCAAAATAATGTTATGTGATTATGCTACAAAGGTAGAATGTGAATTAAGAAATGGCCCATATAGCTATCAAAATATATTTTCAAGAAACTTTGGGAAATAAAATGATAAAGGGTAAAACAAGTGATTTCATTATGAAGTTGTTTTACAAGTTAAAGTACAATTCAACTTTGATTTGAGTTTTGGTAAATAAAGTTATAAATATGCTTTTTAAAATTTAATATTATTTTCACGACAGCATTAGAAGTAGCTTATAGTTGTATTTATGACCTATATTAGTCAATTCAAGATAAAAGTTAATTTCTTTTCATGTTAAATTTTCACTGCAAATTTATTTTCATTTTGAGGACAAACATATCAAAAATTGATTTTTTGGGATGTTATGCACACAAAGTATCACAATAAAAATTTCACCTCTTATATAAACAAAACATGCATATTGTTATGGACAAATTTCTCCATCACTCTTGTCCTTAAACCTTATAGAGCCTTAAAAGATACATATGATTTATTTGTCTATGTCTACTTTTCTCATTCGTAAGTAAAAGACATGTCTATGCCAAACATTATTTAAAATTCTAAGTTCCTCTTATCTTTCACTAGTGCTTATTATTTAAAATCAGCAAGAATTTTAATCTTATGTGATTTCCTTTATTTCTGTTCTTTGCCAATTTTCATTTGCAAAACATAAATTGATAAAAATATGTTAGATGCATGAATGATAAATACTTGGATGTCAGATGAATGATCATATAGGCATACATATATATCCATATATGTATATTTATAAACAGCTATGTGTTATATATGTATATGTGTGAATAACTATTTGCGTATATGTGTGTGTGAAGACAGAAATAGAGAGTATAAAACTATAGACATTTTTCTCTCTTTAATTTCAGCTTGATGCCAGTTATCAGTAATCTTTTTTTCTTGAATCAAAGCATGAGTTTGAAAAAAATTATACTCGTCTATTTTCTCCTCTACTGAGCATAGTTTAACATAGTTTAGCATAACAAAATAGCCCAAAATAAAGTGAGAAATGGAAGAGAAAAAATGAAAGACAAAAAGAATTGCAAATTAAAGTAGTTCCATTTTGTGATAAATTTTCAGGTTATTTTTCATGTTCGCCACTAATTTTCTAATCTTTCTAACGATTTTATAAAGACTAAAGTTGACGTGAGGTGGAGGAGTACAAGGTATTTCTTTCAGTCTAGTGATACAATATTTTTGTTTTGTTGTTTTCTACCATGGTTGCTTCACACTTCTCTTCCGGGGAGGGAAAGACATCTCTAATTTCCTCTCTAGAGATACTATTAATCTTAAAAACACAACTGTTGTGTTTATTACATGACTCAAGAAGGACCAGAAGGTTATATTATAGGCAGTAAGAATTATGATTTTTTTTTTTTTTTTTTTTTATTCTTGAGACAGAGCCTTGCTCTGTGGCCCAGGCTGGAGTGCAGTGCTGTGATCTCGGCTCACTGTGAGCTCCGCCTCCGGGGCTCAAGCAATTCTCCTGCCTCAGCCTCCTGAGTAGCTGGGATTACAGGCGTGTGCCACCACGCCCGGCTAATTTTTGTATTTTAGTAGAGACAGGGTTTCACCATGTTGGCAGAATTATGATTTTTTAGAAGAAAACATGACAAGTTGATATTGAAACTGTAAATAATTAAGTTGGGAAAGCATATATGAAGATCTTAATGAAAGTGGAATGTTAAACCAAAAATGCTAGATAAAGAGAAAAAGAATGGATAAATGATGGTGTTGCTATGTTAAGAGCAAGGAAAAACCATTGAATGTATTTCTGAGTCAAGTAACATTTTCAGCTTTAGGTCTGAACTTTGCGGAAATAGTTGGTATGCATCTTTAGTTTCTTATATTTCTCATTTGACAAAGTCTAACACATTTAGTTGAGTGAGAGTTCATTTTCTTCTCTCCGTGCTGGTGACAGTACTGATGATTTCTATAGCACTGGTCCTTCTTTAGCATTGCGATCAAATTCCTTTCTCATGTGCTCATTTTGAATTACCAAGTTTTAATGAAAATCATAAGTTTTACTTTACTTAACCAATAATATGCACGTGATGCTAGTTGGAGAAATCAGAAATTGTTATTGAACTTAGTCAACTCACAAATCAAGATATAAAGTTAGAGTCATTCTCTTCAATAAATATTAATTGTGTTGGTAAGATATTTTAGGTGCTACATTAAATCCTAGAGAAACAGATATAAAGGAATGAGTGCATACCTACAAGGAAATTACAGATTAATGAACGAGAAAGGCAAAAAATAAGAAATGTAATAAAACAATAGAAGAAGATCAATGCAGGGGCTAAAGGGGACTATGAGACAGACATAAAACCCAGGTTATTGGTTAGTACAAGCTTCCTAGAGGAAGTAATCATTGAAGTCAATTTATACAGCTAACTAGGAATCATCTGAATGAAGAAGAAGGAAAATGGAGACATTAAAGTAAGAATGTTCATAAGGAAAAGATGTGGCATATATTGAGAAGAGCAGGTAATTCCATGTTAATAGATTATGAGTGAAAAGAAGGCCACAATTCTTTTGTTGAGTAATAGCAATCGAACCAGAGAAGGCACGCAATAGAATATACCATTATTTTTTTATTGTAGACTTTATTATAGGACTGATGGATATGAGAGCAACTGCTCTATTAGAAGAATGACTGGAAAGTACATAATTAAATGAATTCATTTTTACTTTCGTGGTAATAGTCTGCTTTTCTTTATATGCAAACTATATCAATTCATCCATCTATAGACTTATTATAGCATTTTTTTCAATAATTTTGAAATTGCATACTCCATGAAAAGGTCAGAATGGTAGCTGATAAGAACATTAAGTGTGTTTTTGTTACACACATACAATTCATTTTGTCTCATAATATGTAGTTCAACACTCTAAGAAGGTAAAATAGTACATTTTAACATAATTGAAGTTGAAATATATTCATAGAACTATTATATTTATGGCCAGTTTAAAATAAAATGATTATTAAAATCTTGTTAACAAAATGGTGAGTAGAAATTGGCTTTTTTTATTCTGCGAAATAATGAAAAAGAAACCACCCAGAGCAAACAATTCCTAACATTTACACACATAGAGATTTCTTCCAGCCAGATGGATTTCCTTTAGAAATCATGGTAATTGTAGTTCATGTTATGGACACAAGTTTTGAGTAAGTTTCTTTATGCTTTTGAATACAAAAAATATTTTCCCATGATCTCACTGCTTTGGCTTTTCATCACCAATGCACAAACCATTTTCTCCTTGACTATAGTAGCAGAATATTGACTTTCCAAGCTTCTCTACTTGATAAGGGCACACCTCATCGCACAATTCTGAATAAGCAGGTGTGATAAGCAGAAACATTCTTTTTACATGACATTTCTTCCTAGTTAAAAAAAAAATGAAAATCATGGTTGATCCTGTAACTTTTCCTCCTCTTCCTGGCTTCAACCTGAACATGAATCAGCAACAGGCACAAGGACAAAAGTATGATGAGTACATATTTGATGTTATAAGAAACGGCAGAACTCTTTATGATTCTATGTTTCCACTAGTAATGTGTGAAGGTTAAGGTGCTCACCATTCTTATAAGTGCTTGATATTCTTATTATTTTAAACATTTTCTATTTTTGCCATTCTATTGGGTATTTGGTAGTACCTCATGGTTGTTTTAACTTGTAATTTCCTAAGAACTAATGATTTAGAGCATCTTTTCGTGTGCTAATTGGCTATTTGTTTATCTTTCATGTTTGCCTACTTTTTAATTAGGTTGTTCAATTTATTATTGAGCTATAAATATCATTTACTATTTTGCAACAATATATTATTGCATTGGTTTCTTTTCTATCACTTCACAAAATAAAAGTCAAGCCAATTTCTAATAATATATTATCATATTAAGCTATAAATATTTATTATTTTGCAATGAACATTCTGATGAAAGTCTTTTTGTGAACACATATATTTATTTCTCTTAGATAAATACATAGCTGGAATTGCTGGATCATAGAGTAGTTTTACATTTACATTTATATTTTAAAAAACTGAATGATATTCCAAAGGAGTGTCTAACAGAATTCTCCTTGAGTTTCTCATATTTATGTATTTCTTACCAGCAAAAGCACTGACAGCCACTGTTTCAAACTCTCTTGTTTGTACATACGTATGGTGAACAGTTCTGGAAGATAGATTCCCCTTCAGGTTTGTTTACTATCCAATGTAAAAATCATGTCTTCCTCAGGGCCAGAGTTAAAACAGGACCGGTGCCTGTTATAGAAGCATGTAGTTCCTTAAGTCTGTGATCCCTTAACTGTGATGGAACTCACTGGGCCCATCTATATGGACTGCTGTGTGTTGCTTTCATAGGACTTGGGGACAAGGGAAACTGATACAAACATAAAGCTTATGTTCCCTGCTATGCCATGAGTAATGAAGTCGTTTATATACCCACGAGTCTTATGTTTTCTGCTAGTATCCAGCAAACAGTAAGAGGATAAAATATAACTTGCACACTATGGTAAAATCTGAGATTATTCAGTTTATGACAAGTGACCATACTACCTTACACTTCCTCCAACAATGTTTAACAGTATTGATCACGCCATATTCTTCCCCAAATCTGATGTTTAACTTAGCTCTTGACAATATTAGGCTAGATAAAAAAATTTAAATTGATATTCTTTTTTCATTAAGACCTTAAAAATGTTGCTCTCTTTTCTTCTAATTCCCATGGTTTTGACAAGAAAAGCAGTCATTTTATCATTGTTCTCCTGTATTCAAATCACCTTTGAGATTTATTTATTTATTATAGTTTAATAGAAAAGTTTAATAGTTAATAGAAAAGTTTAATATTATATTTCTCTGGGGTCATGTTATTTCACTCTATGCATGAAATACCTTTGTATTTCATCAACAGATTCGAAAATACTCTTATGCAGATTTTTGGAGCTCTTTTTCTATGTAGTTCCCTCTTCTGTACTCTTCTACTGCTGTCCACAATGTCTAGCCACTAGCTTTACTACATTCTCATCTCTGGCTCATCAACTCAGCAAGACTACTGTGTATTGAGTGGGTTTCCTAATTGTCTTATCATCTGGGAAACTGCCTAAGACATGAGCTGGGGAAGTTGCAGAACTCACATAATTTGTTTTCTTTCCCTTAGAATAGTAGTCCTCTGCTTTCTGTGGTTCAATGTTTGACAATACTTTGTTTTATATTTTGCCCAATTTTCTAGTAGTTTATGACAGGGGGGCAATTCTAGTACTAGGTATTCAAGAGAAACAAAGGTCTTTGACACTTGCATTTGAAGTAGAAATAAAAATTACAAATGAAAAAAACAGCAGCCACGTATACACACAAAACTTTAATCTAGACAGTTTAAAATATTGACCCTTTTTTACAACAAAATAAAAAATAACTCTAAAATCCAAAAGTTACACATTTCTGTAATGTTTGTATATGAATTTATGATTGAAAAACTGATTTATGATATTTTTAAAATTTTAATGTGAATATCTTTGAATGCATAAGTTATATCATATACTTATTTTCTATCTTCTAAAATATAAACAAATAAACTATTAAATAAACATTTAATAGTATTTGTCATAGCATTGCTCCTAAAGGTATATTCTAAAGGTTATTTTAAAAAGTAGAAAAAAAATGACTCTTAATTGTCACCTTTAAAAAAATTTAATGGTGGCCGGGCGCGGTGGCTCAAGCCTGTAATCCCAGCACTTTGGGAGGCCGAGACGGGGGGATCACGAGGTCAGGAGATCGAGACCATCCTGGCTAACACGGTGAAACCCCGTCTCTACTAAAAATACAAAAAACTAGCCGGGCGAGATGGCGGGTGCCTGTAGTCCCAGCTACTCGGGAGGCTGAGGCAGGAGAATGGCGTAAACCTGGGAGGCGGAGCTTGCAGTGAGCTGAGATCCGGCCACTGCACTCCAGCCTGGGTGACAGAGCGAGACTCCGTCTCAAAAAAAAAAAAGAAAAAAAAAATTTAATGGTATAGTCGCTTAATTTATTGATTATGTTCAAAAATGATTATGAAGAAGTGAATGAAGGAAGAAAAATCTATTCTAAATGAGCATAAAACATGAGGATCTTTGAAGAGCTAAATGTGCTTAACATGTATATAACATTAGAAATCAGGCTGAATGTTTGGAGTTGAGAGTATAACGATTATCAAGAATCCCATTATGAAACTGTTTATGACATTAAAAATGAATATATGATATATACTAGAAAACAAAATAAATTTCTGTTTTTTATTTTGTTTTGTGTGTGTGTGTGAGACAGAATCTCACTCTGTTGCCGAGGCTGGAGTGCAATGGCACTGTGTCGGCTCACTGCAACCTCCGTCTCCTGGGTTCAAACAATTATTCTGCCTCGGCCTCTCGAGTAACTGGGATTACAGGCACCCACCACCACGCCCAGCTAGTTTTTGTATTTTTAGTAGAGACAGGGTTTCGCCATGTTAGCCAGGCTGGTCTTGAACTCCTGACATCAGGTGATCCAGCCGTCTCAGTCTCCCAAAGTGCTGGGATTACAGGCGTGAGTCACTGCACCCGGCCTCTGTTTTTATTCTTAAAAATTTTTAATATTTGTTTTAAAACATCTTACTGTCAGTCAATAACCTATATAAAGATAAAGACATAAACTGTGTCTTAAGAATTTTTGTATTTTTGGTCTCCAACATGAGTCCTAGAATGTAGCTTAATATTCATTGAATGGATGCATAGTAATTAACAAATGAATACATGAATGAGTAATATATGGCTAGTAGAATATAAGAATATAATTCCTGGGGCTGTTAAAAATAACTTGGGAATACGCAGAGAAAAGTCATTTGGATAGAGCATTAGTTGTCTTTCTTTGGGTATTTGCCGCTCACTCTTTCCCTCACAATCCCAGGAAACAATTAACTATTGAATTTCTTAGTCTCTGTTACATAATATTGCTTTAGTCAAAAACATTGTTTCATAATTAAGTATAAATTAAGTTAACTGAGGTGTATTATTTAAATTATTCAAATGAATAAATTGCTTGGACACAGAAATAGGCAATGCTCTTACACTAATCATGTCTAATAGAACCTCACACCTTCCACATGTAAAAGACAGTTGGAGTGACAGCTGTGACAGTTGTGAGATGAGGAATACAAAAATAAGACAAGGTAAAATCATCTCAAGTGTATGGACCTACTCCGAATAGATAAAGTACTATTTCCCATTAGTATCATCGTACTGAAATGTGATAGTCTTTTATAACTAATCCAAGAACAATTCTGACTCACATTACCACAAGTTAATCTTCAATGGACCCTGGAAAACGGTCACAAGAAAATGTCATACACCTCGACAAAACAATTTTCAAGCTGCATAGATGATCCTTTCTACAATGCTAAAGGGGAAAGCTGAAAGAAAGAAAAAAACTTATTTTGCAATCTAAGGCTTGCTTCTTTATTTTAAAAAAGCACTTCACTTTCTTTCTTAGCACAGTCTTGTTTTTAAATAATTACATTATAAAAATATTCAAAAACACACATTTTTATTTCCTGGAAACTTAGAAACATGGTGCTTGTGACACTTGTTATAATTCTTTGTCTTTCTGAAGATTTATGAAAACCTGAATACCCAGAATAGTTGTTCAGAATTCTTATCACAAAAGAGTTGTTTCTGTGAGTTTTCAAAGCATTTTTCCCTGAAAGGAATTTGTTGTGACCATCATTTTATCTAGTCTCTTCATAAAACAATCTGCAAATACAAACCTCTTTGTGGGTAATAATACAGGCATATTTGCAAAGGCTATCATCACAAAATTTAATATAAATAAAAAATGCAGCTAAAGGATGCCCCAACCATACTCTACTGCCCCACTGTATATCACAATCACTCCATAAATGCAGGGATTTTTCTATTTCTTTCATAAGGGATTTCTCATCGTGAAACAATTTTCTAGATACCCTTCGTCTTGGCAGCTTTCTCTGATATAAACGTTACTTCGAGTGCAACTGTACTCTAAATCTTGACATCACAGATGCCATTAGAAACCAGCAACCAAATATTTCTGTATCCTGGGAGTCATAAAACTGAAAGGATATTTCAGGTATGTAATTTGTTTTTACCTTTCTCTTAAGTACTATATTTTCTCCATAATTAACCCGGCAAGACTCAGAGCTCAGTGGCATATTTAAACATTAGTTCAGTAGTGCTTTGCTGGCTCATAACAGCAAATTACATGACATTTCCAAAGGGAGATAAAGAAAGAAATAGAATCTAAGCTCCTGGGGTTACAGGGCATCTATCAAAGTCCTTTTTCTGTTTTATTCTTTCCTGAAATCTCAGAGTTACAGGTACTTTTATATCACAAATAACTTAAAGTTAACTTTTATATCTTGGTGTTTCAGGCAAGTTTTAGTAAGCAGTATTTATTTTCTTGCTAGATTTTCTTTTTTAAATTAAGATCTCTGAAGTACCTGAAGCTCTTAATGGACTGCCTTTACTTCACCATTCTTCAAACAAGATGGGACAAATAGATTCTTGGAATCTATTTATGGCTTCCTTTCCTATAGAACATTAAAAATCAGTAAAATCTATTCAGAAAGCGCTCCTTAAAACAAAAATCCAAACAAGAAAAAAATTGGTATCATTGGTTGACTGGGCCAATGAATGTATCAAAGAAGGTATTAATTACCTTACTAGATTAAACTTACACAATGTTTTCTTTTTTGTCAGATGTATCTATTAACTTACTCATATTTTTAGACATATGTATAATTATATTTTAGGGTAGTTTTAAGTTGCTTCTGAATTCAGAATGTTTCTTCCAAAACAGTTACTTGTCTTGGATTTCTCAATGACAAGGATAACATGTAAAAAATATTTTAAATGTTTTCATCATTCAAAATGTCTTTCATAACACTGCACACAAAATCTTTCCTTTCATCATTTTTTTTTTTTTTTTTTTTGAGACGGAGTCTCTCGCTCTGTCATCCAGGCTGGAGTGCTGTGGCCCGATCTCAGCTCACTGCAAGCTCCGCCTCCCGGGTTCACGCCATTCTCCTGCCTCAGCCTCCCGAGTAGCTGGGACTACAGGCGCCGCCACCTCGCCCGGCTAGTTTTTTGTAGTTTTTAGTAGAGACGGGGTTTCACCGTGTTACCCAGGATGGTCTCGATCTCCTGACCTCGTGATCCCCCCGTCTCGGCCTCCCAAAGTGCTGGGATTACAGGCTTGAGCCACCGCGCCCGGCCCCCCTTTCATCATTTTAACCTTTTGTTTGTAATTCACTATTACACAGCTCTTTCTTTAAATGTGTCTCAGGTTTTTACCACCCACAGATTAAAGATCAGCCATGTACCACGACATAGGCAGCTCTTCATAATTTTGATACCTTCTCAATCACCAGATGCAAATCCTGTGATGTCTTCCAAACCTGATTCAGAATTCTTCAGCCATATAATATTGTCACATCTTTCGTGTTTGTGAGTACATGCCAGCAAATGCATGTCATGCCTTCTGTCCTTTCAGCTACTGAGATTTGTCAGTTGTGCCATCCCACTCACCTGTATTAGTTTGCTAGGGTGACCATGACAAAATACCACAGACCGAATAGTTTCAACAACAGAAATTCTTTTCTCACAGTGCTGGAAACTGGAATTTCAAGATCAAGGTATCAACAGGTTAGTTTTCTCCTGAGGTCTCTGCCTGTGGCTTGCAGGCAGCTGCCTTGTCGCTATGTCCTCATGTGGCTTTTTCTTCGGATGCATGTATACCTGATGTGTTTTTTGTGGATCTTAATTTCCTCTTCTAATAAAGACATCAATCATACTAGATTAGGGTCAGCCTTTCTGACCTCATTTAACTTTACCCCATAAAACTACCTATCTCCGAGTAGGGTCACATTTTGGGTCGCTGAGGGTAAGGGTCTCAACATCTACATTTTGGAATGGTACAATTCAGGACACGACACCATCCCATTGTAATATACATGTTTATTTTTCTAAATTAGAAATTGTGTTATTTCAGAAAACCACTGTGTTCCAAAGACATTAGTCACTCCCACAAAAAAAAACCCAACACATGTATTTTTCTAAATGATATTTTGTTATTGAAAGAAGCAAACAGATCCTATTAGAATACTTTTAAAATAATAATCTAATAAAATAAATCAAACACATTTGAAAAGTAATTTGAATTCCTAAATCATTCTGTTAGTGAACGGACTAAAATAAGTAAAGCAAATTTATCTTTACCTGCCGGATAAAGTGAAGAGATGAGAAGTATGACAATCCATTAGAACGTACACGGGTCATTTTGAGTACTCTGAGAGCTCTTTGAGAACATCTAGAATATGACAACATGTCCCTAGAGCTCTGAAGAAAATACTTTGGTCTTCAACTATAAGGGTCTTGAAAATGATCCCAGTGGGCCAGGGTCTCAGCTTTGGTCTTTAATCTTAAAAATATTTCCTTCAAACAGTATATTCTCTAATAATCAATTTATTATAGCACCATATTCTGAGTTCAAGTAAATAAATGCTTAATTCAATAACTGGGTTCATGATAGTCTTACTTTCATTGTTATATGTACATTACTTGCTTTCAAAAACTCACTGACACTAGTATCTAATTATGACTTTAATTCTTCTCTAACATTGCTAGAATGCCTATGATTAGGATAAATCTTTTCACCAGTACTTCCAACAACACCATAGGAATATCTGAATTGAATGGATTCACGGAGTAACACTAAAAAAAAAAGCAAAAATAATGTTTCTTAATTGCTAATAGTTTTAGGTATAGGCAGGCATTTGTTTTATAGTTTTAGTTGTTTGGTTATAGTCAGACACTTCTGTGTTACCAAGTTCTACATTATAGAATCATTAATAACTAAAGAAAAATATACACCTCTGCTAATAATAGATGTATTCCTTCTTCTCTAAAGGCTTAGATGAAACTGGAGCCAGGCATGGAGGTTCACGCCTCTAATCCCAGCACTTTGGGAGGCCAAAACAGGTGGATCACTTGAGGCCAGGAGCTCGAGACCATCCTGGCTAACATGGTGAAACCCTGTCTCCACTAAAAACACAAGAAATTAGCTGGGTGTGGTGGTGCACGCCTGTAATCCTAGCTATTCAGGAGTCTGAATCATGAGAATCTCTTGGACCTGGAAGGCAGAGTTTGCAGTGACCTAGATTGTGTCACTGCACTCCAGCCTGGGTGACAGATACTCTATCTCAAAAGTAAAAGGAAAAAAGAATTAAATGAAGCTATTGTGTAGGAAAGAAAAGATAAGACTTTACAGAGAGTTTTACAGAGAGGTCTTTATTAAAAGGATTACCTAGTGAAGGCATTAGTGATCTCAAGTTTCTCGCTGGTACGCATATTTATCTAGAATAACCATCTCACATCCTCATGGTAGAGTTCAAAGTTCATGACATGGATTAGGATGAATTTCTGTGGTTATTTGGCTAAAGTTTTGGGCTAATTGAGAAGAAATACAAAAAAAAAAAATTAAAAAGTTCTCACTCACTGACATTTTCCTGAAGAATTCTTGAGCATCAGCTAGGTAGAAAATTTATCAAATACCTCAGCAAAACTATATAAATGCTACAATTAGTCTCTTTTTTTCTTTCAAAAGTTGGTTAAGGCCAACTATCTCAAGGGAATGAAGAGGAGCTCTTCAGTCTTAATTACACATGTAAGGCACATTCCTTCATTCACGCTCAAATCTATCACTGCTTAATTCTTCAGACACCTTTTTGCTCAAACACCACCTTATTTTCCTCTGATTACTACTTAGATATTCAATCCAAACCTTCCCCTTATACTAAATACAAACAACGTTCTTCCTTCATATCCATTCCTGAACACATTGCTCAGTACATCCCTGACAGCACTTGTAGCCAATAGTTCACTGACTTAAGCTATCATTTGTCCAATTCACCAGACTGAAGCTGCTCAAATCCCAGGACCTCTAGGGGAGGTTTAAGTATGGTAACCATTTACTACTGCTAGTACTATGATGAATTGAAAGTGACGATAAAACTCTACTATAGGGTGTTTCTATATTCAATTTTTTCAGAATCATTTTTGAACCCACAGAACATGTGAAATTTCTTTGGCAACATCAGAATTTTTAATGAGTAACATCTATCCTTTTGAATTGGCATAGAACTCTGTTGGTATACCCATGTATTTTTTAATAGCCATGATTAAATATAATTAGATCATCTTGTCTTATGGAATATCTTGGATAAGTTCATTTTTATTGATCAACTTTCAACTCAGCACATTTCTTTCTAAAGTTATATTCCTTATGCTTATCATCACCAGTAATCAGCTGTATTAGTCCATCCTCATGCTGCTAATAAAGACATACCCAAGACTGGGCAATTTATAAAGGAAAGAAGTTTAACTCACAATTCAGCATGGCTGGGAGGTCTCAGGAAAAGTACTCTCATGGTGGAAGGGGAAGCAAACACATACTTCTTCACATGGTGGCAGCAAGGAGAAATGCTGAGAAAAACGGGGAAAAATCCCTTATAAAAGGGCTTTTTCTTTTGATCTTATGATAACTCACTCACTATCACAAGAACAGCAGCATGGGAGTAACTGCTCCTATGATTCAATGACCTTCACCGGGTCCCTCCTACCACAGGTGGGAATTATGGGAACTACAATTTAAGATGATATATAGATGGGGACACAGCCAAACCATATCATTCTGCCCCAGGTCCCATCCCAAATCTCATGTCCTCACATTTTGAAATACAATCATGCCTTACCAACAGTCCCCCAGAGTCCTAACTCATTCCAACATTAATCCAAAAGTTCAAGTCCAAGGTCTCATCTGAGACAAGGCAAGTTCCTTCTGCCTATGAAGCTGTAAAATCAAAAGCAAATTAGTGACTTACTAAATACAATGGGGGTATAGGCATTGGGTAAATACACCCACTCCAAATGGGAGAAATTGGCCACAATGAAGGAGCTACAGGCCCAAGGCAAATCTGAAATCCAATGGGGCAGTTATTAAAGTTCCAATATGATATCCTTTGACTGCGTGTCTCATATCCAGGTCTTGGTGATGCAAGAGGTGGGTTCCCATGGCCTCTGGCAGCTCTGTCCCTGTGACTTTCCAGGGTACAGCCCTCCTCCTGGCTGTTTTCATAAGCTGTCATTGAGTGTCTGTGACTTTTCCAGGTGCAGGGTGCAAGCTGTTGGTGTATGTACTATTCTGGAGTCTGGAGGATAGTGGCCCTTTTCTCACAGCTTCACTAGATAGTGCCCCAGTTGGGACTCTGTGTGGGGACTCCAACCACACATTTCCCTTTCACACTGACCTAGCAGAAGTTCTCTATGAGCCCTCTGCCCCTGCAATAGACTTCTGCCTGGATATCTAGGCATTTCTCTACATCCTCTGAAAACTTGGTGGGGTGAGGTTCCCAAACCTCAGTTCTTGACTGCTGCACACCCACTAGCCCAACACCATGTGAAAGCTGCCAAGGCTTGGAGCTTGCACCCATTGGAGCAGCATCCTGAGTTGTACATTGGCTCCTTTTAGCCATGGCTGGAGCTGAAGCAGCTAGGACATAAGACACCATGTCATGAGGTTGCCTAGAGCTGCGGGACCCTGGGCCTGGCCCACAAAACCATTTTTTTTCTACTAGGCCTCCAGGCCTGTGATTGACAGGGCTGTCCTGAGGGTGTCTTACATGCCTTGAAGACTTTTTCCTATTGTCTTGTTGATTAACATTTGGCTCCTTTGTTACTTACGCAAATTTCTGCAGTCAGCTTGAATTTATCCCCAGAAAAATGTGATTTTGTTTTCTATTATATCATCAGGCTTCAAATTTTCCAAACTTTTATGCTCTGCTTCCTCTTGAATGCTTTGCTGCTTAGAAATTTCTTCTACCAGATACCCTAAATCATCTTCCTCAAGTTCTAAGTTCCTTGAGCTCTACAGCAGAGGCAAAATGTCACCAATCTCTTTGCATAGCAAGAATGACTTTTACTCCAGTTCCCAACAAGTTACTGCTGTGCATCTGAGACCACCTCAGTCTGGACTTCAATGTCCATATCACTATCAGCATTTTGGTCAAAAAACCATTCAACAAGTCTCTAGGAAGTTCCTAACTTTTCCATATCTTCATGTCTTCTGAACCCTCCAAGTCTATAGGAAGTTACAAACATTACCACATTTTCTTCTCCTCTTTTAAGCTCTCCAAATGTTTTCAACCTCTGCCTGTTACCCAGTTCCAAAGTTGCTTCCACATTTTCAGGTATCTTTATGGCAGTGCTCCACTATTTGGTACCAATTTACTGTATTAGTTCATTCTCATGCTGCTAATAAAGACATACCCAAGACTGGGTAATTTACAAAGGAAAGAGACTTAATGAGACACACAGTTTAGCATGGCAGGGGACACTTCAGGAAACATACTATCATGGCAGAAGGAAAAGCAAACATGTCCTTCACATGGCAGGAGAAAGAAGAAGTGGTGACCAAAAGGGGGTAATATGGTTTGGCTGTGTCCTCACCCAAATATCATCTTGAATTGTAGTTCCCATAATTTCCATGAGTTGTGGGATGAACCCAGCAGAAGATAATTGAATCATAAGTGCGGGCAATTTCCCTCATACTGTTCTCATGGTAGAGAATAAGTCTCACAAGATCTGAAGGCTTTATAAGGGGAAACCCCTTTCACTTGGCTCTCATTCCCTCTTGCCTGCTGCCATATAAGACGTGCCTTTTGCCTTCCACCATGATCGCGAGGCCTCCCCAGCCATATGGAACTCTGAGTCCAATAAGCCTCTTTTCCTTCGTAAATTACAAATTCTTTATTAATTGTCCCTCTGATTCAATCACCCCCCACTGGGTCACTCCCAGGACATTATGGGAACTACAATTCAAGATGAGTTTGGGGTGGCATTACAGCCAAATCATATCATCAGCCCATGCTAATAATAATTTTTTATTCCCTACTTTATTCAGTTTTACCACCTCTTCAGCCAAAATATTTAGTGGAGTATGTTGCAGTGATGCTTGTTGGCATTGTAGTAAATATGAGTTATATTGCTAACATTTCATTATTAACCTATTCTCTAATATTTCCCTAGAGCGGAGGAAATATTTATCTTCAACAGATTCCTTTTTTAACAACATTTGTAACTCGGTTTTGCAAAAATATATAAAAATGTTTTTTCTCTATAGTTTTTTTTTCTCTATAGTATCTCCTACATACCTGATGCAATTAGTAGTAACTTAGCAATAATACAAAGAAAGGAGAGCATGGTTTGAATAATTACTTTTTATTAAAATTAATATCATATAGATCTGATTATACAGTACAATTAATGTTTTAATTTTTTTTTTAGTTTTTTCTGTCATTGGCTAATTTTTTTAAATTTTTATTTTAGATTTTTTATTTGAAATTGAGACAAATATGCCACTTTGTTGATAACAAAAACAAATTTTTCATTGCCTGAATAGGTTAATGTAACTGAACATTATTTAGGAATTTAAAATCTACTTATATATTTTAGAATGGGGAGTTTCCACTCACAAGAGGCATAGGGGTGTGACAGTTGGAAAGATTAAAATTCAGTATAGATAACTCCATGTGCTTGAATATAGTTTCTTTAAAAACAAAGGATTTGGGAGCCTATTTTAAACTTCAACATAATTAAAACTGTTCATTTCATTCTTGTGTCTCAGCAGCTAGAAAATCTGTAGGTGTGTTCATTCCTACCCACAACACATCACGCAAAGCAAAAGCTATGTCAGGTTAAAAATGGAATCTAACGAAGCATCACTGAATTCCCACTGCTGAAAATGTCAACTATGTCATAATAAAATGAACAGCCAAAAAGCTACATGAAAAACGAGTTACTTAGAAAATTTTTCACATGCCTTGCTTTTTCGTCACCAGTGAATCATTCTTGTTCACCATTTCTAGAGTGAATACAAGAAAAGATTGAGATAAAAAGATGCCTATCTTTGAAAAAATTGTATTTTTCTCTTTCTAAAAATAAGGACATCATTTCAAATGTAGATTTTTTAAAGTAAACATGGAAATTAAACTAGAATATATGGCTAATTAGTCTCCTAGAAAACAAATCTTATAGTTGTCAACATAAGACAATTTTGGGAATTTTTTAAAACATAGTGACTATGATGGAAGCAATTTCAAAATATCTTGAATCTGGATAAAAGAGTTTGCTTTTGAAAACACTTTCAAATACATGCCCTTGTGTGGTTGTTATACTAACTGTATGAATGACTGAACAACTTATTTCTCAAAACCATATTTAAACTTAGAACAGAACACAATCCTGGTGTCAATCCTATGTTCACATAACTCTTTTTGTCAGACAATTAAGCCAAAAAACTCAGACTAAAAGAAAATGAAGACTAAGTGCGGTGGCTCATGCTTGTAATCCCAGCACTTTGGGAGGCCGAGGCGGGCGAATCACAAGGTCAGGAGATCGAGACCATCCTGGCTAACACCGTGAAACCCCGTCTCTACTAAAAATAGAAAAAAAAAAAAAAATGAGCCAGGCGTGGTGGCGGGCACCTGTAGTCCCAGCTACTCGGGAGGCTGAGGCAGGAGAATGGTGGTGAACCCAGGAGGCGGAGCTTGCAGTGAGCTGAGATGCCCCAGTGCACTCCAGCCTGGATGACAGAGCAAGGCTCCGTCTCAAAAAAAAAAAAAAAAAAGAAAGAAAGAAAATTAAGACAGGAAAGACAGGATTACCAATTCACAGCTAAAAATTAAGAAGTTCTGGGGAAAGTAGTGATATTGGTGGATTTCTCCAGCTATTAGCCCTCCCACTTAGTTATTTCAAGGATTACTTCAAGCATATGCACAGACAGAAATAAAAATGTTAACAATTGATGAACTGGGTGGGTTAAACTAGATATGCTTTGTAAGAAAAAAATGACTTCAGTTTTCAAAAGGGTAGAAAAAGATTAACAAAGAAAGATATTACCATCCAAATATTTTCTGAATGATTTACATTTTAATGGAGTAGGTGTGTTTTCAGTAAAACAAAAAAAAAAAATAAAGAAAAAGTTTCAGTTCTGGTAGTTTTTTGATTCTTTTAAATATACTTTCAGATGGTAGCTTTTAGAACAATGTGCATACATCTTAACATAGTCTACTGATTATCTGCCCAACAAATTGTGGCTAGCCTATGATTATGGTTTAGGACTAAGAATCATCTCTTTTACCTATAATGTAGTTGCTTCAGTCTCATTTTTTGTCCCACTATTGCTGAACTCTTGTCACATTAACCATTTTAACTGTACCTGAAACATCTGTCATGATGCCATTCTCTCTTACTGCAGCTTCTCTATGTCTTCTTCTTATTATTATTATTAACCTCTCGAAAGTTGATTGGGTAAAGCAAACTATTCTTGAAAAGAAGGCATCACAGTTTTTGTCTATTTAAATCACAATATTATTATTTTTTCTTTAGAGCTCTCTGAGAGTTGCCAGTATTGGTACTCTGACCATTTTAATAAAAACACACATTTTTCTGCTCTGACATATTTCTGGTGTCACATTTGCAAAGCATGCAAAATGCTCTAGGTTCCAACGCTCTAATCTAATATCTTCTAGCATAATTTCTAAAAGAGCACTTCTGGAGAAGTAAATGTTTTTCTTTTCCTTTATAAAACCAACAAATGATTCAGCCATCTTCCTGTCATCTACTGTAATGATCCACAAATCCATTTGCATGCATAAAATATTACTCTGGTTGGATTAAAACCAGCTTGATATTTATTAACTTATATTTGAAATATAAAAGCATATTTGACTAATTGGTATTTCAAGAAGGTTTATGGTAAATTGATCAGCCTTCTTATTGTAAATAATTATAATATGAGATTTTTTTTTAAATCTCATAAACATAAAGATAAGCTGACAAGAAAGTAAAGAATAATTGGTCCAAAAAGCAAATGAATGTAGAAATCAGGAAAGGCAAGCGGAGGAATTAGGCTAGTTTTGCATTTGCCATACCACGGGAATTTGAGTTTTGTTGACCACATCAAGGGGCTGAGGACAAAGCCGGACCCAAAGAAGGGTTCAGAGATATTGCTGTTTTACATTTGGACTTCAGTATTAGGAACAACAAGAGTTCAATACGTTTCTATTTTATATTATACCTATTTCTCATATAACTCTTTTTTATATGCATACTCTATTCACAATTCATAGTTTAAGACATTTGAAACACAGTGTCAGTAATAAGCACCCTAAGATTATCTTTATGTCAATACACTGTCCAACTTTATAATATGCAAACCAAAATGCTACTTATCTTTCCTTGGTAAAATTTTTCTTAGCACACCAAAATAATTACATCTTTGACTGAGTTGAAAACTCAAATTGCTCCTTGCTCTTTACACCCAATTTGGAGCAATCAGGTGTAATATAATTAAAATTCTTTCAACTTCTAATTCTGGTTGTTTTGTCATTTTTTCTTTTTATGTTCTCTTAATTAATACTGTGCTATATTTTAATTTCAGCTCTCCTGCTAGGTAGGCAAACACAATTCTTAATTTATGCCTTTCCCATCAGTTTAAAACAGTAACAAAATAATAATAATAGACACTCTATGGTTAGTTGCTGAAAATTTTCTTTCTCAAATAAGACTTTTGTTGTAACTTAAAGATAATAAAAAGTTATGTGGCATTTATAGCCCTTTAAAACCGGACTAAATATTATAGGTAGGTTAAGACATCTATTAGAGTCCATTGCACTGTGAACGTATAAAGAATAAAAGGCCTCTATAAGATTCATTGGAAATTGACATCAAGCCTGAAGTAATTGTCTGAAAAGTACTTCCCTCCGGAAAAATTGTCAATATTATGAGCACATCATATCTGAGTTTACCAAAATATGCTTGCCACTAAAGTTTTGATTTCAAAATCCTGAAGAACCATTTTCTTCTCCCCGGTAATTCTCACCCTCAGTAGATAAATGAGTCCACTTTCACACTCCAAAGCCAGCTATATTAGCTCTTCTAAGACAAACTTTGTCAAACCTCTGTCTGGATTTTTCCCTTCCTTTTGCCTCAAATCCAAGGTTTTTGATCATTTTATTTTAGTAACGAGCCCTTTCCTGCTCCCACTATGCCTAATAAAATATTGTTAATGTTCCTTGCTCATGTTTTTGGTAAAAGCACAGGTTTACTTAGTGTTTTACTCACTTATAGACTCAGAATAACTTTATTTCACTACATGTATCAAATTTACCTTTTTTATTTACAACATTTTATTAAAGAAGCATCACTCTTTCTATGATTATAAATTTTATTTTGTGGTGAGAGTTTGCTTAGATTTCTTTACTTGTTCCAGTACTTGGAAAAGCAGATATTGATAGATAGCACGAAAAACAGGATGCGTGTGGAATGGGGTAAGGAAGCCTCATTCTTATTGGAATGGCTACATTCTGAACTATGTTGCTGTAGTCTTTATTTTTAACACATAATAAACTTAAAAATTAAAAAGTATTTTGAGAAAGCTACCTCAGGATCCCTTAAAAACGCCTCATGGCCAATAGATTTAATATAATACTGATGCAGGATTTTTGCTCCGTGATTCAGGTAAATCTGGGTTCTTGTCTCACAACCAGGAAAAATTAGGTACATGAACACATTGAAGTGTAAGGAGGACTGAATTTTTAAGTGAAAGGAAAGTTATCAGCAAGGAGAGGGGTCCTGCAAGCAGATTTTGTTCCTTAACACTTGAATACCAGGCTACCACACACGAGCTGAAGAGACCAGTCTCCCCCACTGAAAAAGGCACAAATTCCTGGCGGCTTCACCCCTTCCTTCCAGTGCACATGTGGGCCCTTAGTCTGATCCACTCCACATTGATTTATTTCCCTTACTGCACGTCTGTTAAGGGAGAGAATTTTTCACAGTGAGCATGTTTAGGCAACTCTCCAGTGCAAAATGACCTGGGTGAGTCTGAGGTTCTCCAGAGACCCTTCCCTATCTACCGAGGCATTTGGCTGTCTCCTGCATCTATCGTTACTATACATTAGATTCCTCAAGAAAAACTGCTCCCATACAGATAGCTATGCACCTTGCAGAGATACTCTGATTAATTCTGTCTAGGTCTGCGGTTTTCTACTTTAATGGCACATTACAAACTTCTGCAGAAGTAAATCTTCAACTGTGGTCCCTCGACCAGCAGTTTCAGCAAGAGCTAAGAATTTGTTTAAAATGTAAATACTGACTGGGTGCTGTGGCTCATGCCTGTAATCCCAGCACTTTGGGAGGCCAAGGCAGGAGGATCATCTGAGGTCAGGAGTTTGAGACCAGCCTGGCCAACATGGTGAAACCCTGTCTACACTAAAAATACAAAAATTAGCCAGGTGTGGTGGTGTGCTCCTGTAGTCCCAGCTACTCAGGAGGCTGAGGCAGAAGAATTGCTTGAACCTGGGAGGTGGAGGTTGCAGGGAGCCAAGATCCTGCCACAGTACTCCAGCCTGGGCAACAGAGAAAAACTCCATCTTAAAACAAAACAAAACAAAATACAAAGAAGCTGTAAATACTTATTCCTCACCTCAGACTCAAGGGTAGGGTCCAGGAATCTGTGTTTTAAAAGCTCTCCAGATGATTCTGAGGCATGCTGACGTGTGATAATCACTGAACTAGTCTGCTCTAATTGTGGCTTATCATGCCTTGTTCGAGGCTGAAAATTCCAGAAACATGATCTGGCATGTAAAGCACAGGTGGCGTAGTAATTAGCAGAATAATCTTTGGATGTGATCTGGCATGTTTTAGCAGTTTACATTTCTTCAAATGATTTAATTTTCCTTACCACATTTTCTTTATCTGTAGAATGGGGATATTCATATGCATTTCATAGAGTCGTCATAGAAATCAAATAACTAATATTTAAGCTCTTAGTAAAGTACTCTCACAAAAAAGATCAATAAAATGATAGTTATTGATGATATTCTTATAGATTTGAGTAAATATATTTTTATTGTTAACATAACAATTGTTTTCACAATTTTTATTATTGAATCTGTTTTGGGTTTGACATTCAGCTGGCATTAGATAGTCCTAGTTTATAAAATAATATTCACTATTGCATTTATCTTTGTGTTGAGGGCAGGATATTGGCACTCAATTTTCGATAATTTATTTTCCCATCTTACAAGTTGTTAAATTTGCTAAAACTATGCTTTTCAAAGTTTTATGATGATAATCTCCGTTAAAAAATGTATAATTTATATGATCAATCTTATTAGGATGTGTGTAAACAGATAGATATAAAATATTACAAAATAACATTATTTTGGCTATATAGGATTCATTCTGATATTTTACATTCTATATATTTATCTCTTGGGTGTTTAAATAAAATATTTTGGTACCATCCTGTATAGGATTAATAAAGATAGTATGAAGAACCCTGATTAAATCAAACAAAATTGAGTAAAAATATATAATAACATCACATTTTGACTACATCAGATATCATAAATATACAATTCCAAAGTGGCATAGAGTTTATTGTTGACTTTGTTTTTCAATAGCTCTTGATTATTTAAGCAGTTATCACATTATATTATAACTTTTATGTTTCTATCTCTCCCACTCTTAACAAAAATTGGAGTTGTTTTAGAATACAAGCCATTCACAGTGTCTAGTGTAAAATACACTTTCAAAGTAGCATTGTCAGATGTCAAAAACACCAGATTTTTCTGTTTTTATATTACTGCTCAGCTCACAAATATTAATGGTTACCAATTAGCATAGTACATATATATAGAAATGAGTTATAATTTTTTTTTGTTTTATATATTGGAGCTGTTTTTCTCCTCTGAAGGATGTAATTAAAAATGTCCACTAAAATAGCAGATTTTCAACACAGGCAGAGCATTTCAAACTCTCATGTTCTACATATTAGCCTTTTTTTCTTGGGATTTGTAGATTGTTTCATCAGATTATTTTTATTATAATTAACATGAAAGTATTGAATAAAGCTTTTTAAACATTCTGATTTGTTTGCATTTCACTTAATGTTTCAAATATGTATCAAAGGATTTTCTAATCATTAACATTTCAAATACACATATCAATTTCCATAAGTATGTGTTGATTAATAGGCTATTCTTCTCTTAATCATTTGCAAATATGTATTATACTGGTTGTGAATGCCTCCTCTTACATTTTGGGTTATCAACCTAGTGCGATAAATGCATATATTTAATAATAGAGTCAGAGATTGTCTTACATAGAGCAACCATGTACACTGTTTTATAAAAACGACGGTCCCCAGATTTATTTCCTGCATGGTTACTGATGAAGTTAGAAAAAAAAAAAAAGAAGTGACCTTTTTTGGCTGACTGCCAAGTAAATTCTTCTTTCAGACACTGAAGGCATCTTTTGATTGTGTTTTGATGTTTTCACCAGCCTATTACTGTATTGACTTGATAGCAGCCAAAACATACATTTGTGATCCCATTTTTCTCCAGCAGTTTTTTCCACTCAATCAGACATGCACACAAATATCCACAGGACAGAAGAATGCTTTTAACTGAAGCAGATCTCTTAGGAATCATGTCATGCAAGAATCTCTTTTTGAAATACATTAGTTTGCTGTTTGTGCCAAATGCTTTTTTCCCTTACTATTAATAGAATAATATTGAAATTAATGTCAGAAAGAAAGGATACCTTATAAACAAACGATTTTAATATGCCAAATGACTCGTATAGTACTAAAGGTTGAATAGTAGTGGTACATTTATTGATAAAGACCGAAAGACTTTTAACTTTGATTTGATTGCTATGACTAAGTATTAAGCTGCAATAATCCCCTTGAGTTAGCATCATGGAATACTTCTTACTGATGTCATAGAAGAGCAAAAAAAAAAGAATCAAAAATGTGTTTGTTTGCTTTTTCAGAGAGAGATAACCCAAATAACAGCTGTCTTTCCTTGGTTCTTCCTTATAGTTCATTATCATAACAGTACTTTACTTCTGATATTAAAAAATAAATTATAGCATAAATCTAGATGTTGTTATTACTAAAAATACTTTAGGAATTCTCTTTCTGATTATGTTCTTTCAGCTTACAGAACTTTTATAAGAAAATTTGTAGTTTCACTGTAGAGTGAGTCCAATATTGGGCATCAAATCGTATTTTTAATGATTATGAAATGCATTAATAGTTGGCACCAAAAGACTTTCAGATTTTTTTAAAATAAATGAACCTCCAAGGAATTATATTTTGCTGCTATAACAGTAATTTTTTAAAAGGATGTTTAAATTTCAGATAATATTCAAGATATGAATATAGTCACACGTGATCACTTTATAAGATAACCTAGGTGAGAATGTTTTATATTAATTAAATATTGTATATCACTCTCCATTTAATAATTTTTCAGCATCAAACAAAACTTGCAGTGACAAAATAGCTGAGTATTTACATAGAAACATCTTCAAATCATTTTATGTCCCAATAGTTTCTGTTTCTGTAGACTTCACAAAAATATTTTTCCCTTTTCTATGCATTTATCAAAAATAACTTTTTCTGTATTTATACTAATTTCTAACAGTAATTCCATAATTATGTTCTCAAATTTAATCAACCTAACTAAACGTTGTATAGGTAAGATGTCAATTCATTTACTACTAATCCTTATAAGGAATTCAAATTCACCATTTATGTTGTATAAGCTGATTTCAACCAAAGTTAGTTTTAATTCAAAATAAAATATGATAAATGAATAGTAAAATAGAACAAAAATTATAAAATTAACATATCTATAAATATTTACTTTATTTAGTATTGAATATATGATGAAAAAATTCACTTTTACACATACATTTTGGAGGTTTTAAAAAAACACTGAAAAATATATACAATACATATAATTTTGCCTGCCTCTCTGCAGTCCTGCTATTGAAAAATACATATTAATGTTACTTTATATTTATTGTTAATTTGATGAAAAGTCAAATTAATTAAAAGCATTAAATCAGATATGTATTTATCAAAGATTTATTCTTTATTATTCTAAAAGGAGATATAATCTCTAGTTTGCAGAGCTGTTTGAACTATATCTTTTTGAAAGTTTATTTCTAAATACATTTAATAATGTTAGCTTTAATTTTTTCTTATGTATTTATGTATAGAAGTCTGCTTCCTTTAAATAGTTATTATTAAATTTCTAAAACATGTTCAATGTAATCACTTTCAGTATTTTTTTCATATCAGTACCAGTATGTATGCCGTCTTTTTTGTATTGTGTGTGTTCACCTCTATATACAAAAATATAACCTTGTTTTGAATTAAATATTAATGATCTTTAATCAACAGAATGCTTTTATTAAATATGTTAGTATTGTACCAAAACTGTGGAAGTTAAGAGTTTGAAAAAGACATGTTTTTATCCCTTCTGGTCTGAACGTTCTGAATAAAATGTCCGGGGCATTGTCATATAAAGAAGAATGTGACCCCAACGTACCAAGTTCTTTTGGAAATGAGGGTAGAGGAAGATATTCCTGTAGGGAGGCAAGTGGATGAGATAGTTTTGAAGGATAACCTTAAAGCATTGTTGGAATTTTAATTGATCACTGGAGAAGAAAACATTAAAAAAAAAAAAAAGATATAGCATTGCAATTTGAGGGATTCTCAAAACTACAGAGGCAGAAAATTGCAGAACATCTGCAACACCCATCAAGCAGTCCAGGTGGTTAGAACACAGGACATGGAGTTCTATACTTTCCTCTATACACTTTCATTTTTCCACACTAAATCCATGTTGCCTAATATTCAACTACTGTATGTTGCTTTTCCCACTCGTCGTTAAGCTTCCTTTTCTGTCTTTTTTCTTTTTTTTGAGATTGAGTCCTCCTCTGCTGTCCAGGCTAGAGTGCAGTGGAGCAATCTTGGCTCACTGCAACCCCCGCCTCCCAGGTTCAAGCGATTCTCCTGCCTCAGCCTCCCGAGTAGCTGGGATTACAGGCACCTGCCACTGCGCCCGGCTAATTTTTGTACTTTTAGTAGAGACTGAGTTTCACCATCTTGACCAGGCTTGTCTCGAACTCTTGACCTCGTGATCCACCCACCTCAGCCTCCCAAAGTGCTGGGATTACAGGTGTAAGCCACCATGCCCAGCCAAAGCTACTTTTTTATAAATATTCAAACTTATTCATAATCCCTTTAAAATATGACCTTTAAAACTAGATACAATGTGTCACATATGCTTTATCAGCTTTGACTACAGTAAAGCTCTTTCCTTTCTTCGGCTGGTATAACCCATCAATACGGAGACTCAATTTAACTGTTTTATTAGCTATAATACCTGAGTTTGTTTCCCTCAACAAAACTTCCAAGAGTTTTCTTTCCTCCCCTTCTCCTCTCACTCTCTATCTGCTGTTAAACCAGGTCTCACCAACTGTGAATTATTTTTATCCTTAATTTGAATTTCTTGATGTTCAATTTCAAGCTGTATAATTTGATCCTCTAAAGAGTATACCTGCCAAGTTTTTTCTAATTTTTTAGATATTCCTGTGCATATTTTTAAAGTGTTTGTCTAGCACTTTAAATGCTATTTCAAGGCATTAATCAAATACCTCAATAGAGAATACCCACAGAGTTAATTCAATCCTTCAATCAAGATAAACTAACTATAATTTTTCAATAATCACTGAGTTGTAGTTACTTTCTTAAACTTTGACAATTGATTTGTTTAGCAAACTATACTTTTTCTGTGTAATTATCCTACACGACTAATCTTATAATTTTATGTTTAAATGTCAGTTTTACAAATTGTGAATTATAAATCAGTGTTCATTTCTTCCATGAGAAGTTAAATTATTTGAATGTTTAACAAGACGGAATATCAAAATAAATATAAAACAAGTACACCATCTTCAATGGAGATATACTAGTGCTATGCGGAAACTGAACTGCCAAGAAACAGTTTTACCTGTGTTTACTTTATCTGAAATGATTTATGTCAATTCCTTTTTTTCCATTTGATGTAGAAGAATGAATAAAATTAGAACTAAGCATCGCTGCCTTCCTTGTGTGTTCCATCACAGTGCAAAGATTAGATCTTTCTCCTTTCAAGTTACTCTCATTATATTGACATCAAAAAAATATGTACTTCATACACTATTTTTTTTTTTTTTTTGTCAAATGCAGTTCCTAGTAGCAAGGTGGTATTTTTAACACAAACTTGTTTCCTGTATTTAGAAAGCCATATTTGACTTCATATTAGAGATATCCTTTTAATATCTTTTAGACAATACAGTCAAAATTTAGCTACCTAAGTTGTCTCCCTAAGTTGACTTCTTCTAAAGGTAACATACTGAAATCAGTTAATAAGAAGAATGTTTTCAGTCCACATTGTCAAACTGTTTAGTAATAATCTTTGGAGCTCTGACAGGCAGGAAAATTTTCCTCACTCTCGCACTACTGGAAAAATAGACACATACATATATACTCTATTAACCACAGAAGAGATTTCAAAAAATAACAACAGAATATCATCTCCAACTAGTGGGTTTGAGAAATTAGGTAAAATGATGTACATAAGCTATTATTCACCTTTAATAACAAATAAGAACTTAACATGTATAAATTATTAGTATATAATCTCGTGAATTATTCTTATTTATTTTTTAAGAGTCAATCTAGCAACCTCTGCCCCCAAAACCAGGTACAAATGATTTTAAAAAGCCAAACTTTCTTTCCTTGTTATGTCAGAGAAGGCAAGTGAAAAATTCTTACTTTCCAATTTTCTATGAAACAGTCATAATGTCACCTATTCTCTTCACAAAATAATTTAAAGCACCTATTTATGTCAAACTTCTTTTTGGCAAAGCAGTTAAAACAAAACACACACACACAAAACACACACAGTGCCCTAACATCAAAATTGGATTTTCCATGTAATGTTTAAAATAAATGTTTCATTTAAAGAAAACGTTTTTATATTGTCACATATACCACAAAAAGGTTTGAGGAAACAAGGAAAACCCTCTGGTTGACATTTCTGTGGGATTGTTCTCTTTAATTCTCTCCACCTCCCCTTTAGCGTGCAAAAGGGCTGCAAATCACTCTATCTACATGAAATTAAAACATAGTTTTTAAGTAAAAGCATAAAACAGCCTATTGATTCACTTAATATAATAGAATAGGTAATAACCAAAAATCATGGTTTAATTAACTGAATTTTCCATGTGATCTTTGATAAACTCCTTCAGATATTTTTATTCAGATATATTTAAAGTACACTTCTATTAAATTATTTTTTAGATTCTACTTAGATTAAATCAACGTGTAATCCCAGTGGTAAACTCTGTTTATTCTGCCAAGGTTGGGAAAATGTGTAGTGTGCTTACTCTATCATGTGGCTGCAGCACGTGGCACACTAGGAGTGACAACTTCAGCAACACCATATGCTTCAACCATCTGGATGATGGTGCCTTGCCCATGTAGTGGTGCGCACTTTTTCTTAACAATTTTTAAACAGAAACTTACAAACTTCATGAAGTAATTACCATTAAGTCAAGTCAAAATTACTGACATATCGGTGGGAAGAATTATGTAATGCTGTTTAGTACACACCTTTATATTGTAATAAGAAATAAATTAACAAAGCACAGTTTCAAGTCCTACTGTCAACAAATTACATGCTAGAATTTGAGGCTCACAAACTCCATTTATTTTCATAATTTAAAATTTCTTACATATTAGGGGAGGACTTGCTAGATTTTAATGAAGCCACTAAGATAACTTAAAATTATTAAATTTTTTGAGATATTTAACAGAAAATTTAATAATTAAATCATTAATATGTTTTCAAGTATTTATTTGCACAGCCCAATTTTTACTCACACATTCTGAGAGTTCATTGTTTGAAATGATGGGGTTTTCTTTAGTTATATTAAATAATACTTTTACAAACACAAAACATGTTGACGGTTGGGGAGAAAGCATTTGGTATAGAACCAGCTGCATATATCTATGTGTCAGTGCCATAACATCAAAATTGGATTTTCCATGAAATGTTTAAAATAAATGTTTTATTTAAAACCAAGAATCTTGTCACATATTAGGAACACTTCCAGTCAAATCAGTTAATTAGCATCTTTTGAAGTTAAAGTGCTGTCATCTCTACAGTTCCTGTATGCCTTCTGATACATATCTAATATGTATTTGATTGATTGAAATATGCTATCTGTCAAACAAATCTGATAGAAATAAGATTAAATAAAAGGAAAAAAAAATGCCCCACTTCAACAAAGTGGCTCAGATCTTAAATAGTGCCAAAAGTTCAAATACAGATTTAAAGCAAGTCATCTGAATTTCAACTCAAAGTTAAGAATTGTATTTTATAAATAATAACGGACTAAATGAAAATTTTGCAAAGAATATAACAATGGATAAATAGAAAAAGAAAGGAGGGAGAGATCGATACAGTATACAAGAATACGAATTTGAGACAATTTAATTGGATGATGATCATGTTAACATTTTAAACTATGTGATGCGACATGAGGACAAGTTTCCGTTAAACAAGTAAGAAAGAATTAGTATACACACATTGGTACAATATTTAGAAAGGCAATGCAAATATTTATTGCTGGATTGGACACCTTAGGGACATTATGTGAAACTGACTCCCTTTGCCCCCACTTATCTGCTCCTTAATGTCTTGTTAATATTACATTTTCTCTCTTTGTAGATGTTGCTAATTTGAACACAGTTGTACAACTGTTCCAAGCACAGCCAGGCATATAATTTTTGTTGCAATGTTAAATGGTGATGATAAGATAGCCTGTTAGTATCTGCGTGTGGGATGAATTAAAATGCATGAAGCTGTTTGGAGTGTGGGAGACATATTCTATGTCAAATATATGTGAAAAGTGTAATGTCAATATTGTAACATGTCACTCACCTATCATTTTTTACATGTTTCTGCAGGACAATTTGTGAATAATCTAATAGAAGTGAATATTTTAGGCCAGCTCCAAGAAATCTAGTCTTAGCCTAATTTTCATCTCAATCTTTTTTTTCCCTTTAGTCTTCATATCTAGAAAAACTGACTGCTGCTTAACAGCTACAAATTCATATTATTATCCATAGTCATATTATAGTACTACACAGTTTAAAACGGTTGGTCAAATGCAAGGCTAGCTATTTCATTTGCATGGCTTACTGTAAAACGAAAATGTGAGGCTCCCTGTTAGAAAAGCAGGGGAAAAAAGCTGCTGTTAAGGGTAATAAATAGAAAGATTTTTCCATTCTTCTATGATCCATCTCTCAAAGTGTCATTATGTTTTTTATTTGCTATTTAATATCATTATAAGCAAATAAAAATTAAATTTGAAATCACTTAGCATGAGTTTTACCATCATCTTTATCTTGTGTAATGGCAGTTTTGAAATCACTGAAGTTACAGTTACATAATTTGTATTTTACAGCTCATACATGTATATGAATTTAGTACAAACAAGGATAACACTGTACAAATTTAACAACTGCTTTAATTTCACTTCCTGATAGGTGTACCATCTATAACACTCTCCACCTTTGAGAGTGCACAGAAACAAAGTAAAGGACAGAAGGGAAAGCTGTGGGCTGCCTTATCTTTTTCTTTTCTTCTATGTATTCTCTTTCCGTGTAACTGGTTGGTTAATATAAAGAAATAGCATAAATAAGAAAAGATATGTGAAGGCCCTTTGTGCGTGTTTCTTAGGACACTGCGAACTTTGTTTAGCATTCAAAGTGAGTTCTGTTTCAAACGGCAGCTCTCACAGCTATCATTACCCTTGCTTACTTGGTGGTTGATATGACACACTTGTCATTGGTTTGAGTCTCACTGAACTCCCATGCATACTGGGTCCTGTGAAATTCTGTGATCATGAGGAATCATGAACTTGATATAAAAATAAGATGAAAAAATGGTAAATATGCAAATTTCAGGTATCTCCTCTTTTCACATGAATGTTCCATTGGCTCCTTGGTCTTCACTTACAGAACACAAATTTGAAGGTAAAATTATTAGGAATTCCAATATGTTGATATTAGAACACTAAAGCAAGCGTGGGTCCTTCTGAGTCCACAGTCCTGCTTGAAGACCTGGATCACGTGGCCATGAAGCCGGCGCTGGTCAAATCCTAAACTCTTTTCCAATGTTCCCTCTTGTGATTTTCCTCTAATTTGGTCTCAAAGTTTCTCTCTGAAGTGTGGGTATAATTTATACTTCTGCCCTGATGGAATTCTAGAGGATTCGCTTGTGAATGTTTAAAGTATGCTTTTCACGAGAGACACTTTTGTCTTGCCGACAGCCTAACGCTCAAGTGTCTGGACCCATGCCCAGATGTCCCTCTCACGAGAAACTTTATATCAGCAGATACCCTTGAGGCTCCTGTCTGACCTGTGTCTAGTTTATTCCTGCTAAGATAGACACGGTGGCCCACGCCTGTAATCTCAGCACTCTGGGAGGCTGAGGAGGGCGGATCACGAGGTTAGGAGTTTGAGACCAGCCTGACCAGCATGGTGAAATCCCATCTCTACTAAAAATACAAAATATTAGCTGGGCATGGTAGAGTGCACGCCTGTAGTCCCAGCTACTCCAGAGGCTGAGGCAGGAGAATTGCTTGAACCCGGGAGGTGGAGATTGCAGTGAGCTGCTATCACGCCACTGCACTCCAGCCTGGGTGACAGGGCAAGACTCTGTCTCAAAAAAAAAAACCAAAAAAAAATACGATACTTTCCATGAAAGCCGTGACTGGGAAGAGAGTTAGGTTCTGATTTGTTTGTCAGATGAGACACAGAGGAGACAGTATGACATGAAATAACAGAAGTCCTGTATTACTTGTAGATTCCAGAGAGAAGACGGCAGCAGGCCTCACAGGGCCAACAGGAAGCAGGGAGCTGCCCAGACAGGCATATTCAACCAAAGGATGAGGAACAAGAAAGAGAGAGGATCTGTGGGACTATGCCTTTATTGGCATCCTGGGTGCTACTCAAGCAGATTTCCTGAGGGGAGTTCTAATTAACTGGGTTTACAGCAAGCAAATATAAATTCTGTGGAGTTGCAATGTGACTTACATTGTCACTGTGGCATATTTGCTTAGTCCACAGGAAGTGTGGGAGTCTCAGGGGTAAGTCATGTAAGTTGCATCTAGCCATCCCATAGGGAGATGGGTACCAGGAGGCAGTGGTAAAAGGCATATATCTGCATCTGGATCAACCACTTTGAAGCACTGGGAGGACACTGAGAACTGGAAACTGTGTAAAGGTTGACTAAGCCCTGCTTCTGGTATGGAAATATCAAAGCTAGATTCAAAATGGATGCCAAAGCAAACATCAAATTATAAGAATTCATTACATCCAAATAGCCAAGATTCTCCCCAAATTTTAGGGTCTTTACCATAATATATTCATTATTATCAATTAGCTTGAAATTAGAATAATTCAGTGCATCCAGAATCTTTTTAAAAGACCTTGTGGAAATGTTTGATCACTACTCACCAGAATTTTTATGCGAAAATTGTATAGATATTCTTTTTAAAAATCTACATATGTTATTTAGATGTATTTCATAGAATTGAAATTTTTTGTTTTATTATTACGTATTTTAAAAAACTATGCAAATGCATTCAAAATAATATGCAATTTTTTTCTAAATTTTTCTGTAACTGACTCAAAGACTATGTACATGTGTTAGTCACAGTTTATTAGTCACCTGTCACTAAAATAGTGTTGTGTAAATATGCTCCAGATTCAATGATGTTCAACAGTATTTTGTTTTTTCTCAATATCTTTTATCTGTGACAAAGTCACAGTTGCAGCTAGTACAACTGTGGTTTGTTGCACACTTTCATGGTAAAGAAAATACAAATTTTAGTTAAAGGCTATTAAAATAAACTGTAGTTCTTTCCCCCTTATCTGAGATTATACATATGTAAATAAGTTCAGCATAATGTTCAGATAAAAAACCTCTCAAAGATCACAGAGTCTCTTTTCAACTCTGGGACAAGCAAACAACTAAAAAATACTATCAGTCTTTAAAGTAAATTTTGGTATTAACTGTGATCCACTGAGATCCTGTGAGATCCAGTTTTTGATCACACATACAGACATTGAAAACAGACTGTGTGATCTTTGAGTGATCTTTTAATAAATATTATGGTAGGTGCTCAACAGATCTTTAATCCGTGAGTTGGCTGGGCCTTTACTGGACTCCAGTAGGATGGGCTTCTATTAACTTCAACCTGCATGGTTCAGGTTTGTTCCTTGTGTCTTTCTTCAATTTCTTTGCGCTAATGAATGGCAATAGTGGAAGACACTAAACTCAACTATGCAAACACATTTAAAGCCTCTCTTCACAGTATGCCGTTTAACATGGATTAACCAAAACAAGCTACATGATGAAGTCCAAAGTCAGTTGGACAGTGAAGTACTTCACATGCCAAGAGAAAGAGAAGGGGGCTAATCGGAAAAACTAATCCAATATATCATATAAAGGAATTTATACACATGCCTGGTCATATATTTACATGAAAAGGAGATTTAAAAGTGGAAAGTAGTTCAATTGTACATATATCTCATGTATCAAAGCTCACAAGTTTTATGTGATAATTAAATATCATTTTTAAAAATGAATGAAATTAGATTATTCTGAGCATGTAGGGGAGATGTCACATAATCTAGGTAAGTCTTGGTCATATTATGAAAGACTGGTTTTGTCACTAAGATAAAAAGATGTATCAGCACGGCACAGTGGCTCACGTCTGTAATCCCAGCATTTTGGGAGGAGAGGTGGGCAGATCACTTGAGGTAAGGACCCTGTCTCTACTAATAATACAGAAATTAGCCAGGTATGGTGGCAGGTGCCTTAGTCCCAGCTACCTGGGAGGCTGAGGCACGAGAATCACTTGAACCCAGGAGGAGAAGTTTGTGGTGAGCCCAGATAGCGCTATTGCACTCCAGTCCAGGCAAAAGAGTGAGACTATCTCAAAACAACACCATCACCACCACCAATAACAACAACCAAAACCCCACATATATTATAAACAAAATATAAAAGCTAAAATTAAAAAGGCTACTATGGCATTTCCCTTGTTCAATGCCACTTATATACAAGAAACAACTGAAGCAAATTATAAGAATGCATCAAAATATTGTCTGTATTCTTGCCTATATAAATGAATGGATTTAGCCAGAATGGAAGTCTATACTATTTAGGGCAATTAGCAAAAACTTTCATTGTGAAAATGTATTCTAGCGCTTCTTTTGACGCATAATTTTTGTAACAAATTTTCAAAATAAAAATTTATAAATAATGTTATATGTTTCCAAATATATTGTTAGTCTTTAGTAGATAATTTAGCCTGCTTTTCTTTGCTATAATTCATTCTATCCACCCTCTAGAAGAGAAATATCAATCACATTCAAAATTCTAAAATGTCATTGAGCCAAAATGCTGAGGACGGAATTTTAGTGCTTAAAAACAAAGAAGATAAATGCTTGGGTATCTTTGGAGTATGGTCTATTTTTGAATTTTTCTCTGTCTCTTTGAAGATATTCACTTAACCATTAGAGTCTTTAGATTTCTTCAGTCATCTGTTAGGTGAATCGTATAGTATAGATATATATTAAAACTTATTTCCATTATATACTTCCACATTGAAACAGTATGCTCAAAAATATTAAGACTAGAAATATAAAAGTTGAAGATGAAACAATTTACTTGAATCTATAATTCACAATGAGCAGAAGTGAAAATATTTGCATAGGACATTTTTATAAGGATAAATAAAAAGTAATCGATAATGTATATTTTAACACTTACTACATGTCTTATATTGAGGAGCAATGTATATCCCCACCATGAAAAAAGGGAGATGATCAAGGAAGCTCCTTCATAGAATAAACCTTCCCTCAGAGGTGCTACATGGGCCAGTACATTCCTCCCCAGGTCATTCTTGGTCACTGCTGTTTGCTAATAATCACCAATGTTTGGGGGATGGAGGTCAATGAACTGGGCATAGAAATGACGTGATTACTCAGTATTCACACTACACAACTCATACTCCCCTTCTGAATTTGCTTACTGAAAATTCTCACATGCTAATTTCTGTATATCTTTTCCTTGAGAGCATCTAAATATAGTTTCTAATGTATGAGTAGTACAAATTTTCATTAAAGTTTTATAAGAAGTGTAATTAAAATAAAATTTTGTTAAACAGAAAAAGAAGCCATTAAAATAACTTTCAATTATTGTATTTTTTCAAATTTTAAGACACAAAAGAAAAATATTTATAAGTACACGTTTGCTAAGAAAAGAAGCAACATCATGCTAATCCTCAATAACACGATTACTGTTCTCTTTTATGCTTAGTTCTTTAAATACAGAAACAATTTTTTTCATTTGAAAGTACTGCCATCCATTCCAATTAGTAAGATATGAAACATGATATTACTGTCTCATAGATGTTCTTCAAATTAGTAAGCTATAACTTAAAAGTCCTTCAAACATAAATTTAATGTTCATGTTTTATGTAAAACTTAAATTTCATTTCACGTATCTATTATGTATGTAACATATTACATATATGTAATGTATATACTTATGCACCCACATGCATACATATGTACATACAAACAGATTCAGGCAAAAAGCAAAATTATTTAAAGTGAATACTACCACTTAAAAATATGAAGCCACTTAACACTAAAAATATTGAAATCAACAGGATTTAAGGTAAAGCAGCCTTTGATAAATAAGAAATAAATATGAGGGGATGTAACTTAATTTGAATTGAATAAGCGTAGCGAACAATGTTAACAAGTTACTCATCAACTCCTCCTGAAATGCAGGGAGAAAGATTAACACAGGACTTTAAAATCTTTCAAGCAAGCTAAGGAAGAAAGCAAGCTATTCTTCAAGGATTAATTGAATGATGAATGTGCAGATTTCTATTTTTGCAACCACATTCCAAATGCTGATGTATGTCAACAAACAAGTAAAACAGATGTTATCCGTGTCACCTAAAGAGACAAGAACAGATGGGCTGGATGTGTTGCATTAGAGCAAAAACGCACCTGGGCTATGTCTCACTGAGTAGATCCCACTGACCAAACCTCTTTTGCAGTAGTACAAAAATTATTTTTAAAAACTTTTTTTAAAAAAAGAAATTTGGAGCTGATGAAGCTGTTTAGCTGTGGTCAAAAAGAAAGAACTGGCACACTTTGTAAAATCTGTAGTAATGGAACAATAAAAGCATATATATGAGAGGCTGGGTGTGGTGGGTCACGTCTGTAATCCCAGCACTTTGGGAGGCCGAGGCAGGTGGATCACTTGAGGTCAGGAGTTTGAGACCAGCCTGGTCAACATGGTGAAACCACATCTCTACTACAAATACAAAAATTAGCCTGGTGTGGTGGCACACGCGTAATCCCAGCTACTTGGGAGGCTGAGGCAGGAGAATCGCTTGAACCCGGGAGGTGGAGGTGCAGTGAGCCACTAAACCCCAAGTCTGGGTGATAGAGTGAGACTCCGTCTCAAAATAACAAAACAAACAAACAAAAAAGAATATAAATGGGACTATATATGAACTCAATATTAAGTATTTGTAAAAGGTTCAATCAATGATTATATATTGTTTATTATTAAATTCATTTTCACAGCATTCTAAAAAATGAATTTTAATATCCAAACTCCTATCTATTTTATATCTTTCTCAACCTATGTGATGCCCTCAAAGATAACTTATGCTTTATAAAAAAACTTTGCAATGTTGTACCTTTTCAAAAAATTATGCACATACATACATGTATTGAGATTTTTTTTTCAGAAACAAACCTGGCAGAATACAATTTGAAAACACACTATCATTTATTTTCAGCATTTTCATAGAGTAAAATGCAAATAAATTAGAAATCAAAGGAAGAACATAGTGGGTTTTTTGGTCTATATTATTTATCTTTGACATAATCAATTGCTCTTTACCAGAGATTTCCATATCACCTACTGTTCCATGGGGTCACAGTCGTATACTCTATGGTCATCTCCATGCTGCTGTTAGGGTTCAGGACACACCACGCCATAATATGACTTTTACAGGCCAATGTGCCACCCGAAAGTATACTTCGTGGGCGTATTTTGAGTTAGTTATTCCCAGAAACTGCAGAAACAGGAGTAGCTCTGTAAAGATGTCATTTTGTAAAGGAAACATACATCTCTAAAGGCAATCTACATTAGTAGAATATCTGTAATCAGGAAGAGGGCTGCTTTGTGATCATTTCTATTACCTGAGAGAAATTTATCTGCATAGCAGGAGAGCCTTTGTTCAGATTGCATTTACTCCTTTTACCCTCCCGTGACTTATTGCCACCTCCCTTTACTTTGCTGTAGGCCCCAGTTACCTATTCCTTTCTGTAGCCCAGCCTAATATATAAGCTTCTAGATCTCACTGGGTTTTGGGGGTATTCTGTTCTTTTTCCTGTGCTATCCAATACACATAAGAAATGTGTATTCCTTTTCTCTTGTTAACCTGCTTACTGTCAGTTTATTTCATAGAATCAATGACTGAACCCTCAAAGGCCAGAGAAGAGTCTTTTCTCTTTTGCATGCTGTTGTATACTCTGCCTCCGGTGAGGCAAGCTCTATCTCAGGCTAGCATAACTCAAGAAGCTCTCCATGAGTGTTTGCCAGACTACATTTGAGCATTGAGACTTCTTTTTTATTGGGAACTGCAGGATTGAAGAGTTGATCTCCAGCTAAACAATCTGGGCATCATTTACTTTCCTTCTATGAAACATTTAAAAACAACAATTCCATCCATGTTTCAACTCCACCCCTCACTCCCACCCACCCCAGGCATCAAGCTTTCAGGTTATTATCTCCCATCCTGATTTCTCTAATGCCCTAAAAATATCCTGAAATGACATATCTCACATCATTTCTTATTGTCACGCTCTCAAATAAGTGTCCTCTGGAGATTGAAATTTGTCACTAATATACTCCTTGTACCTTAATTCTGATTTCTCAGTAACATAGTGACTTTCCTGCACTAGTGGCAACATGTTGGTCTGCTTCTAGTATAGACAAGTAAGCTCCTACTGAACCCCAAATCCTGTCACACGTGATAACTAAAAAGTCTGGAAAAATACAAGAAAATCATTCAACTTAAATCCGTGGAGACAAGAAAAAACAAGGACAGAATTCTGAGAGACAGAGTGGAAACTAGTGAAAAGGAACAGCATTATGTGAGTTACTCATTTTTTAAAGACTTTTACCCGAAGGTAGAATGAAACCCTACTGATAGGGCTGAATAAAAATAAATAAATAAACGATGGAAAACCCAAAGTCTAACCAGATGAACAAGGAGACTAACATAGGAACAACCACAGACCCTGGAATGTGGTAAAAGAATCCCAAAGAGAAAAACTATAAGGGTGTGAGGTCCAGAGTCTATGTGTAAACTCTACCCATTTCCCTGGCTGACCCCAGAACCACGCACTCAAATGGCACATGGACGTTTGATGAAGTAAACTGAGAAAATGTAAGGAAGATGTATTGCTGGTGAATGGGGTCCAAGTACTTGGTGCCTTGAACAAAGAATTGGATAAAATGCACAAACAAAGAAGGAAGGAATGAAGGGATTTATTGAAAATGAAAGTAGATGCTACAGTGTGGGAGCAGGCCGAGCATAGGGGCTCAAGGGCCACGTTGCAGACCTTTTGGGAGTTTAAATACCCTCTGGAGGATTCCATTGTTTACTCTGTGTATGTCCTATGTAAATAGAGAGGATGAAGTAAAGTTACAAAGTCATTTACTCAGCATACACCCTGTGGAGAGGATATTTCCTGTTACAGCTAAAATGTGAATCAGCCTTATGTTCCCTGTCTTCAGATCCTATATTCCTGCCTCAGAAGGAGAAAATAAATTCAAGTACAAATAATGGTTGAGATTGAGAATTATATCTAAATTACACAAATCTAACTTTTTTCAAATATATTGTCATTGCACAAGCAATTTGGAATGGGCACACACTTATTTTCTGTTCATATTTGCATGTAGTGCTTCTCATTAATAGGCTTTGAATTATTCATATGTGGTTAATACATTTATGTAGAGCATTTGTCAGTTGAGTTTTCAACTTTAGTCCATAAATCATGAACAATGTTCAGAATATGTCTATATACTTTGAAAAAAAAAATAACTCCCACAAGATGCATACCTCTCATTGGGCAATTAAGACATACATTTATGAAAAAAACTAACAATTAACAGCTGAATAAACAGCCAAAAATGATAAAAATAGAAAGAGATATTGAAAATAACATTGTACATGTTTATAAAAATAAAATTTGAGAGCATCCTAAATTTGGGGGCACATGAGAGAAACACGAGATTGATACAGTTGATTTGATATTAATGACTTGTACCATTCTCTCAAACTATCTTTAAAAATATGTTACATGAGCTAACAATGTGGTCATTCAATGCTTCCACAGGTACATTTGGAATTGCCTAGCAAGGAAGATATATGATATACATACAGGCTACACATGGACATAAATTTTGCATATACACACACCCAACATTTTGCAAATTTCTGGCTTCACAAAAACCTGCTAAAGAATTACAGCAAGTGTTACTGTATACATCTTATTTCTAATTAGTCCATATTACAAGTTTTGTACATTTAATTTTTTTAGGATAAGGGTTTATAATCCCTCCAAGAATTGGTGTTACTCTATAAATCCACTCAGAGGACCTTCACTTACTTTTTTTTTTTTTTTGAGATGAAGTCTCACTCTGTCACCTAGGCTGGAGTGCAGTGGAGCAATCTTGGCTCACTGCAACCTCTACCTTCCAGGTTCAAGCAATTCTCCAGCCTCAGCCTTCCCGAGCAGCTGGGATTACAGAAGCATGCCACCACGTCCTGCTGATTTTTGTATTTTTAGTAGAGATGGGGTTTCACTGTGTTGGTCAGGCTGATCTTGAACTCCTGACCTCAGGTGATGATATGTATATATAACAGTTTGATTTTATCTGTTACACATTACACAAACTTTTGTCTGTTAGGAAAGGAAGAAATTAATGAAGAAAGAAAAAAGGAACAAGAGAGGAAAGAGAAGGAGAAGAAGGTAAATTGGGAGGAGAGAAGAAAGCAGAGAAAAAAAGAAAGGTAGAAAGTGAAGAAGAATGAATATCAGTATTTGTATGTATTATGAATATTATATTTGTTAAATGTATATTTAAATAGAATTTCTGTCTTTGCCCATTTACTTCCTAATAATAGTTTTTATTCATTAAAAAAAATCATGTTGCCTTTCCTGTGTATTTTAAGAGAGAATGTATTGTAGATACAGAGTAAAGCTACAAACAAAAATCACATGGCAGGCCAATTAATCACCATTTGTTTCTTTTGATTTCACAATTAGTTTGAATGGCTGAGAAAGCAGGTAATAGTTTCTGTCAGCCAGATTTGAGCTGGAGAGATTATACAGCCTCCTTACCCTCTGAAACAGTATCAGATTTGGTTCCCTAAGGTTTTCAATGAGCTGAATATAAGTTACTACAAAGTTGAATACAATTTAAATGACAGTTGAAAGTACAAGTTACAAGCAGCATGTTGCCTAAATAAATCAGTAACCTTATAATCAGGCACTACTTGCACTTTTCAAAGGCCAGACATCATCATTTCACAATTGGTATGATTTTCCTCTCAAGTAAAATTTACGATTTTCTTCAAGTACATACTTGTAAGAACACTTAGAAAGACAATGTTCAAGGCTATTTTTCAATATATAATCTTCCTGATTGTGAGTTACCTTTGGCTCTTTCAAGCTGTTCATCTTAAGGGATTTAGTCATTAGAAAAGTGTTAAAAGCTTTCAAAATGTAATTTGTCAAGAACACATACTGATGGCTTTTGATCATACAATGCCCTCATGATTTTTAAAATTTGACAGAAAATTCCACCTTTAATATAGGCAATGAGTATCATGATCTTGTTAGCCTATTGGTTTTAGCCATTCTGTCTCCAGCTATAGAAGAAAGTTAGATGAAACATAAAGAAAATACCAACTTCTGACAGTCATTTTACATATTTTATATAATTCCCTGAAAGTTTCCCCAAGGTATTTGTACTACCCACTTCACCCCTATTATCTTATTAGTGCAGATTGGGACTGAAATTAGTATCTGTCCAATTTCCAAGTCCAAATGTTTGCATCATGCCAAGCTTTGTGCAAATGAAGGAAAGGCACTGTTAGAATTTATTTTGTTTTCTTGGTTTTTTTATTGGCATAAACTCTGTTTATATGTGTTGAGAACACTACATATCAATAAATAAATTATATCAATTTAATGCTCCTGAAATAAAATATGCCAAATATATAGAGAAAATATGACAGGATCACTGTTGTCACTCTATGTCATTACAAAAAAATTTGCTATAGAATTACAAAAGCAAAACTTTTGCACCTAAAAATGAAACAAGCCATTTAGATTAGCAGCACCTGACACCCTAAAATATTTACTTATATTTCTTTTTCATTATATAAAGTGGCATATTCCAACTAAATTGTGTTTACAAATTTAGAATACCTGATATAGGTCGAAGTACTAAATAAACCAAGTAGAAGTACAAGAAAATAATTATGAAAAGTATAATTCAAAGTTCATCATTCACTTTTCTTAAGAAAAGTATTGACCGGGCACGGTGGCTCACACCTGTAATCCCAGCACTTTGGGAGGCCGAGGCGGGCGGATCACGAGGTCAGGAGATCGAGGCCATCCCGGTTAACACGGTGAAACTCCGTCTGTACTAAAAACACAAAAAAATTAATCAGGCTTGGTGGCGGGCGCCTGTAGTCCCAGCTACTCAGAAGGCTGAGGCAGGAGAATGGCGTGAACCCGGGAGCGGAGCTTTCAGTGAGCCGAGATCGCGCCACTGAGCTCCAGCCTGGGCAAACAGGGTGAGACTCCATCTCAAAAAAAAAAAAAAAAGGAAAAGAAAAGAGTTGTGCTAGATTAAAATAGATGTTGTTTATTAAACAAATACACTAGAAATTCAATTTACTACAGACTGTGAATGTTTACAAATCATCATTTATTCCAAAAAATTATAGCAACGGAACGTGATTCTAAATTTATTTTTCAGCTGTACTTGAACTTCCAATTGAAGATTAATATATTTATTTTTACTTGTATTCACTCAAACAATCCAAGCCTGATACTGAGCCAGAAACAGCTGCAAGCATTAGAAATACAAGATGAAAGTAATCTACTCTCAAGGAGAGTGCAATTGGTGGGAAAACAATGCAATTTTTAAAAAAATAGCACCTCAAAGTGACGGTTTCTATGAGGAAAAAAAAAGAGAATTATAAATGTAGCTCAGTAGAAACCTGAGAATTTTTAACTTCTGCGTTAAACTCACAATTATTTCAAATTTTCTCATATATATTGTTTGGCAGTGTATTTGTTATCTTACTCCAGATGTCCTGAGGTTACCAGAGAACCTGCTAAATTTTGAGGCTGAGCATTAAACACAAAACCACAGATAATATAGATTTGAATCTGTTTAATAAAAGGATACTTTAATATTTTTGTTGAGAGTATATGAATCAACATAAATGCTGAACATATTTGGAGTCAATTAAGAAAAAATATATTCTATTTTATTTCAAGATCCAAGTCATTAACTATTTAGCAACAATAATGGTTTCCATTACTGAGCACCTGGCATAGGTCTAAGTGTCAGCCATTCTGCTAGGATTGGTATTACAAGCACACACATACACACACATAAATACATGAAATCACATAAACACAGATATATGAGAAAATACTTATTACAGCAAAAATAAAAATTAGACATTATTATCCCTATTTCTGTGTTGAAGATATTGACATTTAGAAAGACTGAGTTATCTGCCTAAGGTAACACAGCTCTTAAGAGGCTAAGCTGGTATTTGAAGGAAATGGAAATTAAAACAGCAATGAGCTATCACCTCACACCTGTTAGAATGTCTGTTACCAAAGGACAAGAGATAACAAGTGTTGGTAATGATATGGAGAAAAGGGAACTCTTGTGCACTGCCCATGGGAGTGGAAGTACAGCCATTATGGAAAACCATTCTGTCTCCAGCTATAGAAAACAGAAAGTTAGATGGAAGCTGAAGAAAATGACAACTTCTCACAATCATCTTGCTGACTAGATGCTCCTCCAAAATTAAAAATAGAATTACCTTAGAATCTAGCAAACTCACTTCTGGGTATATATCCAAAGGAAATAATGAGTGCACATATTTGCTAGAATACTATCGAGCCTTAAAAAAAAGAAAGAAATCCTGTCATTTGTCACCACATGAATGAATCTGGAGGACATTACATTAAGTGAAATAAGCCATGCAGAGAAAGACAAATACTGGATGACCTCACTAATACATAGAATCTAAAAGTGTAACAAATAGAATCATAGAGTAGAATGGTGGTTCTCAGGGTCTGAAATTGGGGGAAGGGAGTGAGACCTGAATAATAGAGGGTGATTTCAGGAGAATAGAAAATTCCAGGCAGCAATTTCACATGACTAGCAAAAGGAAACTATTGAAATAGTTGCAGAGGCTATGCATTGATAAGAACCTGAAAAGATGTGGACCAAGTTGTAACTGTCCAGTAGGCTCACCTTGCCCGCTGCCTAGACAGAGCCGATTTTTCAAGAGCGGGCGATTGCAATAGAGAAAGAGTAATGCACACAGATCTGGCTGTGTGTGCAGGAGACAGGAGTTTTTATTATTATTCAAATCAGTCTCCCCATGAATTCAGGGATCCGAGTTTTTAAGGATAATTTTGTGGGGGGCGGGGGGGAGGTGGGTATTGAGTTGAGAATACTGATTAGTTGGTTCAGAGATGAAATCATAGGGAGTCGAAGCTGTCCTCTTGTACTGAGTCAGTTTTGGGGTGGGGACCACGAGATCAGATGAGCCAGTTTATGGATCTGGGTTTTGCCAGCTGGTTTATCAAGTGCAGGGTCTACAAAAGATCTCAAGCAGTGACCTTCAGTTTTACAATAGTGATGTTATCCCCAGGAGCAATCTGGGGAGGATCAGAATCTTGTAGCCTCCAGCTGTATGACTCCGAAACCATAATTTCTCATCTTTTGGCTAATTTGTTAGTCCTGCAAAGGAAGTCTAGTCCTGAGGCAAGAAGGGGACTTGTTCTGGGAAAGCTGTGTTACTGTCTTTGTTTCAAACTATAAACTATTAATATAAACTAAGTTCTTCCCGAAGTTAGTTTGACTTACACCTAGGAAGAGACAAGGACAGCATGGAGGTGTTACAAGCAAGATGGAGTCAGTTAGGTCAGATCTCTTTCACTGTCATCATTTTCTCAGTTACGGGTTTTTGCAAAGGCAGTTTCCAAGCTGGCTTAGACAGCTTTGGTGATGGATTTGACCCAGGTTTTGCCTAGGACCTTATTATATGCTCATTAGCATATTAAATCACACACCTACCAGCACCATGACAGTTCCAGGAACACTTATATTTGGTGTAAAAATAGGTGGCACCACAGTCCTGATAAACCACCTTTTTCCAGAAATTTTCATGAATATTTCACTCCTTGGTTAAAGAAACCCATAAAGACTCCAAAATCCCTTGGCCATAACTGTTTTAAGTAGGTTTGTAGTCCCTTTCTTGAGTGTGTGTTTTTCACTGCAATAAATCTCTTTAATTTCACTGTTTTCAGACTCATCCTGACTTCCTTCTCATGATGGTGTCAAGCGTCTGGACACCACTTGGGGTTGAGGTCCCACTGGTATTTGGAGACCTCCCCCAGTCCACTGGTAGCAGAAGATGTTGGCCGAAGGGTACAAAGTTTCAATTAGAAAGGAGAAAAATTTCTGGAGATCTATGGCACAGCATGGGCACAGACTATTAATAATAATAACATAGTATATAATTAAAGATTCATAAGAGGGTAGATCCTAAATTTTCTCACCACACACACAAAGTGATAGTGATATTAAATCACTAGAAGATATAATAACGAGTTTCAATAAAATTAAATTTTCTGGATTGGAGAAACGTATGTATACAAGAATTGTAATATTGAGAAAAATAAAAAGGTAAATCTTTTCTCCATTAATCTGGGTGGCAAAAGAAGGGTGCTAAGTATTTTAAAGAGAACAAATTTCCTCTAGATTTAGTGTAGATGAGTACTATTGATTGAATTATGTTTCCCCATCGTGTATATATTGAAGCCTTAAGCTGTAAGGTGATTGTCTTTGGACATAAGGCCTATAAGGAGGTAATAAAGGTAATAAAGGTCATAAGGGTGAAGCCTAGTTTCATAGGACTGCTGGCCTCATGACAATGAGAAGAGACACAAGAGACCTCTGTTTCTCTTCATGCATGCATAGAATGAAGAAGAAAGAGAGAAGGCAGCTATCTGCAAGCCAAGATAGAACCCTCAAGAACTGAATCTGCTGGCAGCTGGATCTGGTACTGATAGCCTACAGAATTGTGAGAAATAGTGTGTGGTGTTTAAACGATCCAGTCTGTTGTATAATGTTTTGTTATGGCATCTTGAGCTGACTAGCACAACAGGATAACAGTGATAAAGCCAATGATGTCAACAACTGCTTTTCCCTTTCTCCCTTTCTCCCTTTTCCCTTTCCTTTCTTTCCTTTCCTTTCCTTTCCTTTCCTTTCCTTTCCTTTCCTTTCCTTTCCTTTCCTTTCCTTTCCTTTCCATTCTTTTCCTTTCCTTTCCCTTCCTTTCCTTTCCTTTTTTCTTTCCTTTTTCCTTTCCTTTTTCCTTTCCTTTCCTTTCACAGTGTCACTCTGTGGCCCAGGCTAGAGTGCAGTGGAGCGATCTCAGCTCACTGCAAGCTCTGCCTCCCAGGTTCAAGTCATTCTCCTGCCTCAGCCTCCTGAGTAGCTGGGACTACAGGCACCTGCCACAACGCCCAGCTAATTTTTTTGTATTTTCAGTAGATACGAGGTTTCACTGTGTTAGCCAGGATGGTCTCGAACTCCTAACCTTGTGATCCGCCCACCTCAGCCTCCCAAAGTGCTGGAGTTACAGGTGTGAGCCACCGTGCCTGGCCCATCAATGACTTTTCTTATTAGAGAGTGTTATTTATAATAATGAGAGTATTTCGTTAGAGAGTATTATAAAATAGGTGAAGAAAAAAACCCATGGACCCTCACCTGTTACTCCTAAATCACAGGGGTGAGAGGACATTCTCAAATAATCAAACATTTCAAAGAAAATGTCAGGGTAGCTGGGCATATTTTCTAAAGATAGATAAAGCAAGGCAAGAGTAATTGTAAAATATTCTCAAAAATAAGATGAGGAAAAAGAAAATTCATCTCATCTATGGAAATATGCTGGAGGACAAGAAATGCTTCTGAAAAACAAATATTGCAAGAATGTGGAAAAATTTGTTCAATATCTAACACGGGTTTTTAAAAATAGCTGAGGGGATATTGTAGCTATAAAACTAGAGAAAGAAAAATTAAAGGGAAATTATTTGACTTTACTTATTTAAGATGAATCTGACAACTATCTATAACAAATTATAATGGAACAGGATACTGAATATACAGAAAAATGATTAAGAGTACAAAGACAATGAAAAACTTCAGGTACTCTCCAAGAATTAATTTGAGAAAGATACAAGATAAAGCAAATAAAAACATTAACAACAAAAAAACCTTACAAACAGATATAGAAGATCTCATTTTGTATGGACTTAGATTGAATAAAGCAATCCCAGGATTAATGAAAAACAAAACAATACAGACTTCACATGCCAAAAAAAAAAAAAAAATCAACTTTTGAGTGTCAGGAAATAATTGATAAAAATATTTTGATGCCTATATATAGTACAGTGTTTTTACTTAAAAATTATAAATTAAAATTTCCCAAATATTCAGGCAAGAAAAATATACACAACAGAAAAATGAGTAAAATATCACTCTGGCAGTACAATTGTTACAACATAGTATGTCACAATTAAAATATTATCTTATAATAATATAACTGTTCAGGTACTGCCAAGTCATTTTTAGAGCATTGGAAACCCAAACAAACAAAAAACAAACAAACAAACAAACAAAAAACTCTTTCTGAATGAAAGTTAAAAAGTTTCGGTCCTGTGGCCTAGATATAAAGCAAAACAAAACAAAACAAAAACAAAACACACAAAAAGTATCGTAGAAGATTTCGTTAAATCAATTTTCGCCTAAAGCTTCCTCCTTATGTATTTGAAGTTCAGCCTAAAGATTTTTCTGCACATTGTGTACTGTATCAAGTGAAGGTGTAAACAGACCAGACATTAGCCTACACTTGCGCCAATCACAGAGTTTTGGCCAATCAAATGTAGTCACTTATTCCAATCACGTTCAAATAAGGCAAAGGTGGAGCTATAGGCAATCCAGCTGTTTCTGTACCTCATTTCCATTTTCTACGCCTCACTTTCCTTTTTCTGTCTATAAATCTTCCATCATGTGGCTACACTGGAATCTCCAAACCTCCTCTGGCTGGGAATGCTGCTTTACTCGTGAATTATTCATTGCTCAATTACATGCCTTTAAATTTAATTCGGCTGAAGTTTTTCTTCTATCAGTTTTTATCATGAAATATTTTGAAAAGTGATGTATAATGTAGCCAATTTAAACATGGTTAACTGTCACTATCATCATCACCATCAGAATCACCATCACCACCACTACCACCAACGCCTTAAATGTTTCGATAAAATGCCAAGGTGAAGAAGTAAAAATGTGCCAAACTTTTAACTCATAAAGTCTAATTGAGCATATTTTAGTTTAACCTTGACAATAAGAAAGAAAACAATACAAAAATAATTATTATATTAAAGACAATTACTAGTAGAATAAGACATGCCTTGAAATCACTGAAAGTAAAGAAAAAATGAAATTTTAGATTATATAGGAGAAGAAATGTGGTTTAAAAAAAGTTAGGTGACATAATGAAGACATATGTAACATAATACCTAGGAATTCACTGCACACTCATAAAATGCAATTATTAAACTGTTTATGACTTCATTCATATAAAATAGTCACTTATGTTTGTAGATGACTAAAGGAAAAATATTTATATGCAATATAGTGAAACATTTATTTTAAAAATCAGTCACATTTATAACAATGACAAGGATAATAGTAATCCTGATTTATGGAGTTATATAATTAACCTTCAAGACATTGCTATGAGATAATATTTGTGGCAATGACTTAAAAAATAAACACAAGAGAGTTTCTAAAATTTTACAATTTTTGCATTAAAAGACAGCTTTGGGGCACAATTCCAAATTATGTCTATTTGTATGCAAAGTCTGAGTTTGTATTACGATATTGATATTAGAAAATAAGAAGTACTACAATGTTGACAATGTTTACTCTAAAGGAGACACTATTGGAGATTAACTTTTAACTTTCTCAATCAACATTTACATTATTGCAAGAAATATATATGGGAAACTGGGAAATGTGGCATAAACTTTCAAATATAATATCTATTAAAATGAAATATATACATATATTTAACTTGGGTAGCCAATGTTGTATAACGTTCCATATAATAACAATGCTGTTTAAATAATATCTTGTCTTTAACTTTTTTCAGTCTTCAGAGAATGCTTAAGACTAGATTGGTGATAAGAAAGTTGTCAGAAGTGTTAAGCTATCTTCATTTAAGAGCAATTGGAGTAGGGAGTGGGAACAACTCAAAAGCATTTTCAGAAAACAAAGGGTAGCAGTTTTAATGGCAGTAGGGGCTTACTCAAAACCTCTGCCAGCTATAGGCTGAACAATAAGCTACTGTGACGCAGGGGTAAGTCCTAGGAAGACAGTCATAAAATATAATTTCACACATTCCTGGCAATCTGAAAGAGTATGTTCAAGTCTAAGGATTTATACTCTCAGGAGGAATCAGAGAGAAGAAAAACAATCTAAGTTTCTGGTCCTTGTGTGACAGTAAGAAAAAATAACTCTTTAAACTCTAATAGCAGCCTCCAACACAATTGCTAAAATGGAAGGAGTAAAATCTTACCAGTAGGCTTCAACATAACCTTTGACAAATTTAACTTATGCTGATCTAAAATAGCAATGTCTATTGATTTAAAAAAAAAAAATCTGAGAAGAAACAGTAGAGGATGCATACTGCATAAAAATGAACTGCATGGCCAGGCATGGTGGCTCACACCTGTAATCCCAGCATTTTGGGAGGCTGAGGCTGGAGGATCATGGGGTCAGGAGATCAAGACCATCCTGGCCAACATGGTGAAACCCCATCTTTACTAAAATACAAAAAATTAGCCAGGTGTGGTGGTGCGCAACTGTAGTTCCAGCTACTCAGGAGGCTGAGGCAGGGGAATCCCTTGAACCCGGGAGGCAGAGATTGCACTGAGCCGAGATCATACCACCGCACTCCAATCTGACAACAGAATGTGACTCTGTCTCAAGAAAAAAAAACAAAAACAAAAAACAAACAAAAAAAAAGAAAATGAACTGCATATAATCAGTTCAGTCATTAAACAAGCAAATAAATGACTAAAAAAATAAATAAATAAAACATAATTTCCAAGATTGAGTTGTTAAGAGGTTGAACATCCAGAATCTCTCTCTCTCTCTCTCTCTATATATATATATATCATCAAAAATGTCCAATTTTCAACAAAAAATACATATTCAAATATATAGGAAAAAAAGTAAGATAATAAATCTGTTATTAAAGGAGACCCGATGTTAGACTTGGTTAACAAAGAGTTCAGAGTAGCTCTTTTAAATATGTTATAAAAAAAAAAAAACTAGGAAACATATCATCTAAAGGATATAAAGAAGATACAATGAAAATGTCTTGTAAAATAGTGTATACTAGTTAAGAGAAATTATAAAGCAAACAAAATGACAACTCTGGAATTGAAAAGCATAATAATGAAATAAAAATTTCACATGAGAACTTCAAAGTAGACTTGAGCTGTAAGAAAAGTCAGCAAACTTGATGACAGATGAAGATTGTTTAAGCTAAGATTATGTAAACAGAGAACAAAGAGGACAAAGAAAAATTAAGAGACTCAAAGAAATATGGGATAACTTCAAATAAGATAGTTTAAAAAGATTTTTTAAAAGCTACATAGCCCCCTTACAATTTGCCCACAAGGAAATATGGATATCAAGATCTATACCCTAAAACAGTTTTGTTGAATTTCATCCTGGCAATGTAAATTGATAGCTTATCTTCACAGATGCAGGACAGGAAGTCATTCCTCTGCTCACCTGAGAAAAATGCCTATCTCCTTGCTTCCTCTGCCTTATTATTTAAGTAAAAATGCAGATTCACTGAGCCCAGACTAAGGCATAAATCCCTATTCCTCTATCCTGCTCTCACACATAAATTGTGTATTCAGTGAAAGGCTGATCAAAGACTCAAAAGAATGCAACCATTTTTCTCCTATCTATCTATGACCTAGAAGCCAGCTGTCGCCTGCTTCCAGTTGTCCTGTCTTTCTGAACTGAACCAAAGCATGTGCATCTTACACCTACTGGCTGTGGTCTCATGCCTCCCTAAAATGTATAAAAGCAAGGTGTACCCCAGCCACCTTGGGCACATATCAGGGCCTCCTCAGGCTGTGCGTGGGCAAGTCCTTAACCTTGGAAAAATAAACTTTCTAAATTGATTGAGACCTGTCTCAGATACTTTGAGTTCACAGTCCACATCCAAGAAGCTGAAAACTTCCAAATAGGATAAACACTCTCAGACACATCAGAGTCAAAACGCTGATGGCCAAAAACAACGACAGTAACAAAACATTACATATGAGAGAACTGCAATAAAATTAACTACTGCGGACTTTTCATAAGGAAAAGTAGGGGCTAGAAGGCTATTGGAAATACACATTCAAAGTGCCAAAAGTAAAAGTACGTAAGTAATAATTCTGACTATTATTGGGTTTATACGTATATAAAAACAATAGCACAAAGAGGAGGGATTAAAATACTATAAAAGACTAAGTTTCTTTATTTCTAGAATTGTTTGCATATATCTAAAGGTATTTGATAAGGTAAGGTATTAAAATAAGCTCCTAAGCAACCTGTCATAAAATAATTCTAAGAATATTATTAAAAGAAATAAAGGAATTAATATGTTACACTAAAAAATACCCATTTCATAAAACAAATGTTAAAACAGGGGGATAAGAGAACAAAACAGACACAAGACACATAGCAAAATTCAACATGGCAGGAATCTAGATATCAATTCCACCACGTCGATAATGACAATACAGGTGAATGTATTATATAATCCAAACAAAATGCAGATATTAGTCTTATTATTTTTTAAAAAACACAATTAAATGTTGACTGTAGGAGATGCACTTTAGATCCAAAGAAGTGAAAGTTTGAAAGTAAAATGATGGAAGGTGTACTTACCATGCAAATATCAAATTTAAGACAACTGGAGTGGCTATAAAAAAATAAGCCAAATCAGACCTCCAATAAGACATATTACCAGAGATAGAGAGACATTGTATGATGACAAAGGCCATAAAGCAAGCCTGAGTAAATATGAAGGGATGGAGATCATACAAAGTATGTTGTTTGATGATTTTTGAATGAAATTAAAAATTAATTCAATTTCCTTCAATGGAATGAAATTAAAAATTAGAAGGAAATTTAGAAATTTTACAAATATGTGAAAATTAACATATTTCTGAATTACCAATGGATCAATGCAGAAGTCACAAAGAAAATTAAAATCGGAAAAAATTACATGTAAAACATAAGGTGCGCAGCCAACAGTTATGAGAGTGAAGTGTACACTTTTAATGCCTATATTAACAAACAAGATCTCAAATCAAAAATCTAACATCTGCCTTAAAAGATTTAAAAATGTACAGGAAATTAATTCCTAAACATTTAGAAGAAAGAAATGATAATAAAGTAGAAATAAGAAGTTTATTATAATGTATATTACTTTTAATACACAAAGCCAACAAAAGCAGAAGTTGACCCTGAACATCAACAAAACTGACAAACCTTTAGCTATAGAAGTCAATAAAATAAAGAATTGCTACTAAAATCAGAAATGAGTAAGGTGATATTACTTACTGATAAAAATAAAAATTAAAAATGAATATTTTGAACAACTTTATGCTAAAAGAGTGGATAATTTTTAAAAATGAAAACATTACCAGTAAAAAGTAAACTATCAAAATAATTAAAGAAGAAATAAAATTTTGAATAGAATTCTAGCAAGTAAAACTACTCAACTAGTTAATCTTAAGGTTCCCACAAAGCAAAGCATAGGACTGGACTGACTTCACTGGAGAATTAAACTAACCTTTTAAAGAAGAATTAACATAAATTCTCAAAAACTCTTCCCGGAATAATTCTCATATTTTCTGGCATCAGTGTTGTTCTAATGCTAAAACTAGGAAAATACACCACAAGAAAAAAACTATAGATCAATATCTCTTCTGAATATTGATTCAAAACTCCTCAACAATAGATTATTAAATTTAAAAATACTGCAACACATAAAAGGAATCATACGCCATGATCCAGTGAGTTTCATCCAAGGAATACAAGATTGGTTTAGCATGAAAATAAATGAATGTAATCCATAGAATAAAGGACAATAGCCACGGAACTACATCAGTAAAATAAAATAACACTTGGCAAAATCCAACACCCTTTTTTGATAAAAACACTGGATTAACTGGTAATAGAAGAGAATTCCTAAAGCTGATAAAGAACATTCATGAAAAAGGTACAGCTAACATGCTTAATGATGAAAACCGAATGCTTTCTTACTAAAATCAGAAGGACAGTGAGAATACCCTTTCTTTCACTCTTACCACTTCCACTCAACATTGTATTGAAAATTCTATCTGGGGAAATTAAGCAAGAAAAATAAACCAAACATATTCAGATTGAAAAGGAGGATATAAAACTTTCTGTATTTGCAGATAGCATAATTTTATATATTCTAAAATTTCCATAGAGAGATGGAAGATATGAGGACTAATAAACAAGTTTAACAAGATTATACAATATAAAATCGACATACAAAACTCTTTTAATTTTCATACACTATCAACGAACAATCCTAAAACAAAATTAAGGAAACAATCTACTTGTAGGATCAACCAAACAATAAAACACTGGAATAAATGTAGCAAAGGAGTATAAGACATCCATACTATAAACTACAAATCATTTTTGAAAGAGGTTAAAGAAGGCCCACCATCATGTCACTTTTATACATGTGTAACAAATCTGCACATTGTGCACATGTACCCTAGAATTTAAAGTATAATAAATTAAAAAAAAGCATGTAATATATTGCCTGGCATATAATAAGTGTTATGCAAATGTGTGTTAAATAAATAAAAGGAAAGATCTAAAATGCACATATGTATTTGTATAGAAGCCATTTACAATTTGATTAACAATGCTAAAAATCATAAATAAATTGCTCAAAAATAGGGTCATTTATAAATTGATTATGGAATCGCTGTAATATTAAATGTTATATAATCATTGAAATTGCAGAATTATCACAACAACAACAACAAAAAAGAAGTTAAAGAAGACTTAAGCAATTGGAAAAACATTTCACGTTAATGGGCCGGAAGACTGACTCTTCATAGTTGAGATGGCTATACTCCTCAAATTTACACATTCGGTGCAATCACTGACAACATCAGTTTCCCTTTTTGCAGAAATTGACATGCTGATGCTAAGATTCAAATGGAGATGGGAGAGATGCAGAATACCCAAAATAATACTGGAAAAAAAGAGCGATGTTGGACGACACACACTTCCCAATTTCAAAACGTACTGCAAAATGAGAGTAACATGGCTGTGTGGTACTAGCACAAGAATAGGCATTTAGAGAAATTGCATAGAATTGTGAGTCCAGGAAAAAC
>NW_012121043.1:8789504-8847435 GCF_000951035.1 Colobus angolensis palliatus | reverse complement strand
TGCACGTTATGCACATGTACCCTAGAACTTAAAGTATAATAAAAAAAAAAAAAAAAACTAACACTTACAATCAATTGATTTTTGACATAGTTGCCAGTAAGAATGGAGAAAGAATAGACTCGTCAAAAAATGGTACTGGGAGAAATATAATTTACATGCAAAAAAACTAGTTGGGTCCTTATTTACACCATATGGAGAAATGAACTCTGGACCATAGATGTCAATGTAAAAGCTAAAACTATAGAAACCTCAAAAGGATACATACAGTAAATTTTTGTCATCTCGGTTTAGGCAATTGTATTTTAGATATGACACCAAAAGTACACATGTTGCAAGGAAAATTATTATGTTGGAGTATCTCAAAATTAAAAACATTGTACCGCAAATAATACCGCAAATAAATACCGCAAATAAAAAAAAAAATTAAGAAAGTGAAAGACAATCACAGACATATTTGCAAATCTAATCATCATATATTTGCTGACAAATAAATATCAAAAATATATAAGAATATTTACAAATGAATCATAAAAAAGACAGGAAACCCAATTAATAATGACACTGGAGCTTCATTTCAAGTTAGCAACAGGTATTAAAAATAAAAATGATAAAATAATGGCATAGTATTTGCATGGAGATATTCTCAAAGATAATACACAAATGGGCAAAAAGTATATATTTTCAACATTGTTTGTCACCAAAATAATACAAATTAACATGACAGTGAGATGCCACTTTGGACTCACTAGGAAGATTATCTTCAGAAACATAAACAGCAACTGTTGCCAACAATGTATAAGAACTGTAACCCTTATATTCACTGATGGGGATGTAAAATAATGCTGGCTTTTAGAAAACTGTTCCTCAGAAGGTTAAATACTGAGTTACCTTATGACCCAGGAAATCTGCTCCTACATTTATAGTCTAGAGAAACAAAAAACATATCCACACAAAACTTGTTCATAATGTTTAAAACAGCATTATTTATAATAGCCAAAAAGTGGAAACAATACAAATGTCCATCAACTAAAAAATGGATAAGTCATGACATATTCATACAATGGAATATTAGTCAACATTAATACATAACGAAATACTGGTACATGCAACAACATGTATGAAACTTGAAATCATTATGATGAAAAGAACCAGTCACAAAAGATCACCTAGTATATGATGTCATTATTATGAAAATGAAACAAACACAATTGTGTAGGGATGAAATAAAGATTAGCATTTGTATAAGTAAGGGAGGGGAGTAAAGAATGGTTGCTAACGGGAAGATTTTTTTTTTTTTTTCCTGGAAAGATGATGAAAATATTTTAAATTTATAATTTCATGATTGTTTTACAAGTGTTTTAGGATATACTAAAAGCTTTGAATTGTACACTTTAAATTCTTGCATTTTATGGCATTTTATGGTACATGGATTATGTCTTAATGTAGATGCTGAAAATTATATGTAATTATGCTATTGTTATTAAAATGTAATTTTCACATTAATTAAACTAGTATGCTCTAAGTAATATATGTAACATCACTTGTTAAGTAGTATTTATATGAAGTGAAACTAATTGAAATGACTTCATAAATATTTCATCTCTCTCCTCTCTCATTCTCTATATCTTTTTAATTCTGAGAGTATTCAACATGTAGTAGTGACAAAATAAACTTCAAAAATAGCTTAATTCTTAGTCATGCCCTTTTTTGAAATTTGGAAATTACAACAATACATTGCATTTTTATATTTAAATAAAGTTTCAGTTAAATTTTATTATTTGAGAATGTATATGATATTATTCAACACTGCATTAGTCCATCTTCACGCTGCTAATAAAGGCATACCGAGACTGGGCAATTTACAAAAGAAAGAGATTTATTGCACTCACAGTTCCACACGGCTGGGGGGGCCTCACAATCATGGCGGAAGGCAAGGAGGAGCAAGTCACATCTTAGGTGGGTGGTAGCAGGCAAAGAGAGAGCTTATGCAGAGAAACTCCCATTTTTAAAACGTCCTATCTTGTGACACCCACTCACTATCACGAGAACAGCAGGGGAAAGACTGGTCCCCATGGGTCCCTTCCACAAGACGTGGGAATTATGGGAGCTACACTGGGTCCCTCTTACAGCATGTGGGAATTACGGGAGATACACCATGAGATGTGGGTGGGGACACAGAGCCAAACGATATCAAATACTAATGCAATTTAAAAAGTAATATCAGGCCGGGCGCGGTGGCTCAAGCCTGTAATCCCAGCACTTTGGGAGGCCGAGACGGGCGGATCACGAGGTCAGGAGATCGAGACCATCCTGGCTAACACGGTGAAACCCCGTCTCTACTAAAAAATACAAAAAACTAGCCGGGCGAAGTGGCGGGCGCCTGTAGTCCCAGCTATGGGGAGGCTGAGGCAGGAGAATGGCGGGAACCCGGGAGGCGGAGCTTGCGGTGAGCTGAGATCCGGTCACTGAACTCCAGCCCGGGCGGCAGAGCGAGACTCCGTCTCAAAAAAAAAAATTAAAAAAAATAAAAAAAAAAAGTAATACCGATCTAAATAATATAAAATTTACCTAATAAATAAATATATAAAAGATTATCACCTCACTAATTGAATTTAACTTAACTCTAAACTATTACATCTTAAAAGGAAGTAAATTGTATACCTTAGATATTTCTCATTTGTTTTCCAAAAGCTCTAATATGTAGAATAAAGCAATAATATTTCAATTAACATTCCTTTTATATTCAGTCTGCTGCTGTATTCAAAAACATGAAATAAGAGTGAAGACAGTGTTGGGAGAGGGAACTAAGATGCTCTCCCACACATTTTGCTTTTCATACTGAGACCGGTTCATTTATCTGTTGTCTGAGAGGTTTAATCATCTCTAATGAATTCTGGTGGTATTTTGGGTTAATAGACTTTCTTCGTTTCATTAAGCTTTTATGAATTTTATGGGTTTTCAAAATAACTAGTTTAAATTTATTCACACATATGCTTCACTAATGATTTATTTTACTTTGTTCATGTATGACAGTAAGAGGAAAGTGATTTTAAATTACTCTGTTTTCTGACCTTTTTACAGTACTCCACACATTAGTATTTCCCAGTTGCTCAATGAAACATGACCAGGTTCATCACATTTTGACTTGAAACCAAAGACCATACTAAATGGGAAACTAGTCTGATCTTTCTGAGTGCAACTTCCCACCCTGAAAAAATGATAGAGAAAAGAAAGAGAAGATGAAAGACAAATAAGGGGGAGGAAACAGAGCAGGAGAGACAAAGAAACAGAGAAAGAAAGGGACACACAGATTTACACAAAGAGAGATGCAGAGCGAGCCAAAAAGAAACAAAGACATATACACAAAGACAGGGATCGTAATTCCAAAAGGATGTAATTATTAATTTCAATGGGTACACTGTAGCTATTACTGATCTTAAAAGGAGGGGAAAGATTATTCTACTTTAATCAACTAGAAGCTTACTTTATTAAAACTATGCTTCAAAGGAATTTAAATCCATTAACACAATTACAAAAATTAGATTTTTTAAGATAAAATTTACCCAGAGGTATTTGTGTAAAATTGTTTCTTTAAGTATTGTAATGGTCATTAAGGGTAAACACCAAGAAAGCATTTTCACACATAGCACATCTTCAGTGACCTTCTTTCTAACTTAGCTTACTTTCCTTGGAGAAAGTAATTATATTACCATATTTGAATGTGTTCTTCTACTTTTTTTGTTGTTTTATATACTTCGCAAAACTATATATCTCCAGCACTTTTTACCATAGCTGATTATTTAATTTTATAAATAAGAAAGAGATGGCATAAACAAAACCAACTGTGCATGTTTGCCACAAAATTAAATAGTATGGAATTGTGTGTGACATCTTCACTGAACTATGAATGAGTAGGAGGAACATTTTCAGTAAGCCACATTCACAGTTCAGAACTGAACATCAATGTGCTTATAAGTAATTTTAGTGAAGATAGTTATAACTAAGTCAAATGAGATTGTAAAAAAGTTTGATCTGTATCACATAACTGAATAGTTATTAAATAATTTTGGTTATAGTTTATTATGTCTGAAGCAATTTACTTTAAATTTTACTCAAAGAGAGTACATATTTATACTAACTTGCACACACAAAAAACTGATGATGGGAAAATGTATCTTGTATTACATTTTTATTTTAAGAGCTATGTGTATTATTAACTTGAAAACAAATATCGAAGTCATACAGAACAATAAGATCCATTAAACCATAAAGAAATTTTGAACAAACTTGCAGTTTCAAAAGTCTAATCAAGAAATAAAATAGCCACTGTTAAAATTTTCTCTGTGTAATACTGAAACTATTGAAAACAGTTTCTTGATAAAGGTACATGAACATAGGAAGAAATATCCTGAAATTCCTTGTCAAAAGCTCCAGTAACTGAGTGAATGTCAGACACAATTCACTCAATTGACATTCACTCAGTCACTGTAAAAGGTAGTCTAATTGTCTGTCTTTCCTCCTTTCACAGATTAATATCTTTGATGACTCCCCACATTAGTTCTAGGATTATATCATTTGATTTCCATAGTTAAGTGGACATAAGCTTCTGTTCAGCTTTATTTTCTCCATAAATAAAAAAATCAGGTGATATGTGACTAGCCTGACCTTGTTTTACTGACCATCACCTATATCAAAACTATTCTGGTTCTCAAGTACCATTGATTTAATGCCTCACAGTTTTATGCTGAAGTTAGCAACAGAACAGAGACTTGAATTTTATTCTTGAAGGAGACATAGGAACAAAATGTAGAAAGGGACACAATGAATTAAGCATATGGATAAATCAAAACTAATGGCTGGGGAAAACAGACAAGCAACAATAATAATTTTTATATAGTGATTGAACTTAAATGATAAAAGAGCTACAAAACAACTTAGAAAATACAATGGCCTTTAATAAATACAAGAAAATGATTACTATTTTCAGAAAAGGAAAATGAGGCTTGGAACATTTGAAGGACTTGTCTATCATTAAAAAGTGATAGTGTGGTAAGAAAAGGACCTAGTTCTAGATCTTCTGACATCCATTTGTTCATTTCCAAAATATATTTTGAGAGCAAAAAAAAAAGTATTCCTTCTTGTGAAGGTAAGTTTTCATAATACTTTATGTCCTCTTTGGTATATCATAATTTTGTCTTCTTTTCCGAGAACATTTTGTTTCTCTTCCATTTATGTTCCTTATTTCAATTAATTCTTGTTTCATTTCTTCTATTCTGTAAAAATCCATTATTAGTTTTTGAATTTATCTTTCATATTTTGTTTTTAAATAATATCCCTAGAAGTGTGCTCACAAATATATATTTCCTTTTAGAGTGTGCTACTTTGTGGCTGTTTCAGTTTTGTGGGGTTTTTTTTAAGAAAAATGTTATCATTTGGCATATTAATTTTCATTTTTTGTTTTGTTATAGTTGCTTTGCATGCTTTGCATAAATGATTAAATCTTTTGCCTACTTATGAACAGGATTCATGTGCATCTTCTTTTGTTTGTCTGGAAAAGAAGTTTGGCAGTTTTATCTATGGTTTCCTGTCTTTTGTTCATCTCTTTCTTTCCATGTTCAATTTTTTTTATTTTTGGTAAGAGTATTTCCTACATCTTTTGATATTTAGCTCTCTTTTGTCTTAAAGGTTCTCCAATATTCCTCTTATCATTATTATTTTATTCACTATTTAGTCTCCAAAATGTCTTACTCTCTTATTTTCTCCACTAGTAATGAGTTTCAAAGATTGCCTAAAGCTCCCACATTTTAAAATAATTTTTCTATATCTCTTCGCTCTCCAAGACTTCTTTCTTGTATTTTCACAGTAATGAGCATTTTTGCTTCTTGAGAGTTATTTTAGCTGAACTTATACTCTCTGTTTCCCATTTCAGGCTTTCAATTAATATTTAGTAATATTTCATATGCTTCATTCTGTATTGCTGTAAACCAGTAATCCAGAAATTCATAATTATTTGCTTCACCATTTTCTCTATGATATTTCTTTTTGTGAAATATTCACATTATTGCTGTTGTTGCTGTTTGTTATTTTAGACAGTACATTTTGTGTTGATGATTTAGACTAGCACTTCTATAGAGTAAAGGTATAAAAACTATAACTTGTATTATAGAAAGACCATCATATAACTGAGTAATACATGCTGGTCTTCCCTTTTATTCTAGAGAAATGTTAAACTTTTGGAAAAATCAAATATGAATGCTATAGCATTAGTCAACAAATCATAAAGCACCAATCAGCAATATCAATTTCATTTGAAGGGTAAAAAGAAGTTCAGATAGTCCATTTGCTACTGACTTGCAACATACACAGGTAAGAAATTTTTATTCTAATTTACAAATGACAGAATAGGAATTCATCTTTATGTAGAAAGATAACTGACATGAATATCAGCAAAAAACACATTTTTATACCTTGCTCTGAAATTTTATGCTTTGATATCTTATACAAATATGTGATGACAGATAAACTAAAAATGCAGGAGATGGAAAATAAATTTATGTTCAGTAAAAAACCTTGAATCTTATGCAAAATAAAACTTACCATGAGCACACTGAAGCATTTTCAACACAAGGAAAATGTGGCATTACTGAAGACTCAACACAAGCAAAGGCTATAATTTCAGTATTTATTTATTTATTTATGATTGCTCTGTTAAAATGTAAGACACAGATTACCTTTTTCTAAGCCCCTTTTAAATCCTGCAATTGCCTCTGGCTATGGCTCATTAAAAAAAGGCTATACCATTAAAATGTAGCAAGGTAAAGTATCATCATGATAAAAGTTCATTATCTTTAGCATTGTCCTAATGCTGAGGACTTGACAAATTTTAAGGAATATAATGTATTTTTCTTCTTTGGAAGCCATTTTCCTTTACTGAATTTGAAAAGTTCAGGCTGGGCATGGTGGCTCCCAGAACTTTGGGAGGCCGACGCAGGCAGATTGCTTGAGACCAACATGGGCAACATGGTGAAACCCTATCTCTAGAAAAAATACAATATTCCCACCTGAGTAGGAGGCTGACATGCGAGGATAGGTTGGCCTGGGAGGTTTAGCACGCAGTGAGCCATGATCCTTCAGCCACTGCACCTCGTCTTGGGCTACAGAGTGAGACTGTCTCAGAAAAAAATAAAAAGAAAAATTCTTACTTATTCATAGACAAAAATTGTAAACGTTGAATTTTCAATTGATACTGGAATGAAATTACCATTTCTAGTTTGATCAGGCCATAAATACACAGTCTCAAAGCTTTCTGCAATTTGCTTTGACTATTGTGTACCGTAATTTATCATTTTGCAAAGTTACTGTAGAGAGGTCTCATGACATGATTGTGCCTATGACAAGAGCCCCCAGGCATGGAACTGCTGGCCTCTGTGAGCTGAATGTAACCCCATAACAGTAAGAAAGAAAGCAGAATCGCAAGCAAATGAATTACGTGGCATAACTGTGAATTCTGTGTCACTCTTCTCAAAGCCCGGGATCATAGTCTCTTCTTCTTAATAAAAATGAGAGGATTTGGCCAGGCACAGTGGCTCACGCCTGTAGTTCCAGCACTTTGGGAGGCCGAGGCAGGTGGATCATGAGGTCAAGAGATCAAGACCATCCTGGCCAACAAGGTGAAACCCTGTCTCTACTAAAATACAAAAAGTAGCTGGGCGTGGTGGTGGGCACCTGTAGTCACAGATACCTAGGAGGCTGAGGCAGGATAATTGCTTGAACCCCAGGGGCAGAGGTAGCAGTGAGCTGAGATTGCACCTTTGCACTCCAACCTGGTGACAGAGCAAGACTCCATTTCAAATAATAATAATAATAATAAAATTTAAAAAGAGAGAGAGAGAGAGAAAGTTTGCAACTGTGTTGCCTAATTCCCTTTAATCAAGAAAATACAAAAGTTTCAAAGATGGTGATATGGACAGGAGGCAGGGAAATACTGGGTAGAAGAAGTGGTTCCCTGGCAAATGCACCACCCTCAAGCCTGAAAACCCACAGTCATAAGTGGAAACAGGCATTCCTGGTTTCATGCCCAAATGTTGCCTTTTGACATGCCACATTCACCTACCCTGTACCCCATCTAAACTCCAAACTCCAGACTCCACGAACAGAAGAGCAGCAGCACAGCAGAGTGGTGCAGCAGAGGAGAGAAGAGAAGGATAACATCGAGAGGACTTCAGCTGGGGAGGGTCAGTGAGGAGATCAACCATGGGGCAAGTGAACTCCGGGGGAAGATCATCTTCCTACTCCATCCCCTTTCTAGCTCTCCATCCAAACAGCTGAGAGCCACCTTTATCACTCAATAAAATCTCCATGTTCACAATCCTTCAAGTCCATGGGACCTTATTCTTCTCGGATGCTGGACAAGGACCCAGGTACGAAGAGGACAGAGTGTAAATGGCTGCCACTGTGACTTTGCCCTGAGCTGGTCTAACACTTGGTCATCCACAGAGAGCAACTGCTATAAGAGTATTAATGCTACCATGGGGCCAGAGCCCAAAAGCGCTCACTCCAGCTCCTGCACCTGCCTGTCTGCATGCTCACCCTCCTGTTAGGGGTTTGAGGATGAAGTGACAGAGCAAAAGAGGCACACCCCTGTCACAAATCCTGCAAGGGGAGTCAGGGAACTCTCCCATTTCATTGGTAATGTTTTACTTTTAAGCCAATTGTGTGTATATGACTGTTCATTGATATTATTTGTGTTGAATGTGTACACTCATATATATTCTTTCTGTTAAATAAGTCACAATAAAATTATTCTTGTAAAATTTGTTAAGAATATAAATTGCCTAAAATTTAGATCTACTTATAAGTACTATTAAGTTGTATTACAGGGTAAGTTTACTAAGAAACAAAATTTTTGTTCATTGCTGGATATCTAGTGCCCACAAAAGTGTCTTGCCTGCAATAGGTGCTTAGTGCCTATTGATGACTGAATAGAGTTAATATATAATAATCCCAACAAAATCAGAGAGAAAACAATATGTTGGGATTTCAGTGTATTATTATCACACCTTCATTTTCTAAATATACAGAGTTGAATTTACAGAATTACTTGTTGATCCAGCTATCTTCTTCGACCCTTTTTTCCATAATTTTCCTTGAACTGTCAATTCTTTAATAATATCGCTTAGAGGTATCTCCTCTTTTTGTATCCAGCCAACTTTGCCTTTTGCAATATTTCCAATCTTGCATTTAAATTCCTGATTTTTTTCTCAGGTACAAATTATTGTATTCAAAAGATACTCTTCAGTTATCTGCAAAAAGTTAGCAAAACAAGCTCCCTACAAAAGAAAGGTGACAGGTAGCCTATAAATAAAGGAATGAGAGGGAAATTCATTCTGGTAATCTTTTTTTAATTACAAGAATCATTTCCAAAAGGGACAAAACTGATCTTAAAATTGTTGCTTGCAATATATATTATCTCAATATGGAAAATATAAATTCCATGCCAAACAAGTAATGCAAATATTTAAGTGCTTAATATTCATTTCCTTTGTGTCAAATATTGAGCAAGTTACTTGTGATACAACAATTAGGAAATAATACACGCTCCCTACCTTCAAATAGCTTACAGTCTAGTTAAAGAAACAGATAACTGTAGCATATTTTTAAGTGCTACAAATAAGTATTCACAAGTTTATGCAGAATCCAAGTGAACAATGTATCCTAAATAGGCAAGTCAAGAAATGTAATTCCAAGTAGTTATTGAAATCTACAAGTTTTCCAGGTGAAGAATAAAAAAAGAAGGGAGGGGAGATAGATTAAGCATCCCAGAAAGATGATACAGAGCTGTCGAAGCATATGAAAAATCCAAGGAATACAACTCAATGGATCATGGATGTAATTGAGGCAGTGTTGAGAATCCACTGATTAAAAAAGAAATTCAAATTTAAATTCAGAACCAAATTTAAAGTGCCCTGCATGCATATAAAACCATATGATCAAGGACATAACGGTTATTTTTTTTCTTTATAATTTGCCTCTTGGTGATTGATAGAATAAAAAGACAGATGTTTTACAGCTATTCTGTAGATCCTCTTCCAGGAAGGAACACCTTGTGTATAAATCAAATATGAAATTTGGATTTGCTATAAAGTCACAAAATCAGTATTGAAGAAGGGAAAAAATCTTAACTGTCTACTTGGTGTGTCTTTAAGAAAGTAGTTATTTTAAGCTTGACTATTCAGAGACATTCTTGAGTTCCATAATACTCCAGAAGAATATATTTTATTAGTTTCATCTTCCAGAGATTTTCCCTATCCTTAGTTTCCAACAGGCCCATTTGTGAAAGGTGAACACTCGAAATATTATTTCCACTTTTTTTTAGTACTACAGAAAACTACATTTTCTGCTACATTAAAATAAGCAGAAAGTTTCATGACATTGGTTTTGGCAATGCTTTCTTCAATATGATACCAAAAACACAGGGAGCAGAAGCAGAAATAGACAAGTGGTACTCTGTCACACTGAAAAGTGTTTGCACTGCAAGAAAAAACAATCAGCAGAGTGAAAAGCCAATCTATAGAATGGGAGAAAAATGTGTGCAAACCATATGTCTGAGAAGGAGTTAATATGCAAAGAATCTCTTACAAATCAATTGCAAAACAAAACAAATGGCCCAATTTTAAAATAATGGCAAAGGACTTGAACAGACATTTTTCAAAGAATAAATACAAATGTCTAACAAATGTATTAAAGATGTTCAACATCACTAATCATGAGGGTGGTGCAAATTAAAACCACAATGAGATATAACTTCATACCTGTTAGTATGATCATTATTAAACAAAGGAAACCATAAAAAGTGTTGGCAAGGATGTGGAGGAAAGATAATTCTTATATACTGTTGGTGGAAATGTAAAAAGATGCATAATGTGAAAAACAATCTGGGGATTCCTCACAAATTAAAAACAGAACTACCGTAGGCTCCAGCAATCAAACTTCTCGGTATTTATCCAAAAAACTGAAATTATAATCTCAAAGAGGTGTTTGCACTACCGTGTTTACTGCAGCATTATTCACAAAAGACAAGATGTAGAGGCAACCTAAATGTCCATAGATGAATGAATTAATTTTAAAAATGTGGTATATATACATACCATGGAATATTTTGCCGCTAAAAAGAAGAGGAAGATTCTGCAATATGTGACAACATAGATGAAACTTGATTACATTATGCTAAATGAAAAAAGCCACAGAAAGACAAATACTGCATAATTACACTTATGTGCAGTATCTAAATAGTCAAACTCTTAGAATAGGGAACTGTAATGTCGGTTTTCGGGGGCTGGAGGGTGGGGAAGACAGGAAGTTGCTCTTCAACCTGTATAAAGTTTCAGTTATGGAAGCTAGTCACTTCTAGAGTTCTGTTGTTCAATGTTCTGCTCATAGTTAACAGTACTGGACACTTTCAAATTGTTTAAGGAGGTAGATCTCATGTGTTCTTACCAAAACAAAACCCTTTTCAAGATACCTGCATAGGAGCTTCTAGACATTGCTCTGCATTTTCTGGCTATCTTCTGCATATATATTTTCCCATCTCGTGATATGTTCTGAGTTCTAGAACTCAGTTTTTTGATGTATACTTCTATTGTCTTCTTTCTTATGCATGTGTGTGTGTAAATGAAACTCCCACACCCACATACCAATTTCCCCATGAGCACATTTTCTAGTTTGTAACTTGACAAGCACATAAACTTGGATAGCTATACATTCATTGTTTCAAAGGGAAAGCTAACTTTACTCCCAGTTCAGAATGGTTTATTTTTATATCACTTTTGGGGTCTCCTGGCTTTCTGTTCTGTTGTCACACATTTTGATCAACTGTTCCACTAATGAATCTTTATGAAATATTGAGCCTATTGCCTTGCTTTAGACACTAGAGTCAAGTAGGAAAAAATTCCCTATGTCAAAACTCAAAACTTCCTTTTACTCCCCCACCTTCATTTTTTAGTATCTCTGCTGCCTTTCACAGCCATATTTTAAGATTTGAAAGGATAAGAATGCAGATACTTACTTGATTGACTACTATATTCTTTGATAGATTAAGGTTATTTGTGACTTGGAAATAACCCCCATCCAATGTTTCTAATTCTCCAAACTGTGGGACAACTGGCAAAAGTTTGCATTATCTAGGTCAAAAGAGTATCTTGATCATTCCCGCTGCTGGAGCATCAGGGTCTGCCAGCATCTATACTTAATCAGATTCTGATTTTGTACACTAACACAGACTTGATTCTAGTCTTTAGACATGTTTTTACTACTCAGTTCCATCTTAAGACCTTGTTTGTAGTTCATCCTATAGTTCCAAACTTACAGTAAATTTTCTTGCTTTCCAGACACAACATTGCATAAGCCTTCCTGGTATTTCATTCCTATTAACTTCATTCTCCTGAAATATACTACTTGCTTCAACACTCACTGATTTTTATTTAAGTTACCACCTCTAAAACCAGCAGAGGACAATCAGAGGACTTGTCTCTGACAGTTTTCAGAGGCAGTGATGCTAGTTTCTCACAATTAGAAGAGTAGTAGGAATTCAAACTGGAGGGAAAAGGTCAGAATATTACTGAATATAGAAATGACAATTCTAATTTGCTGAGTGTTCAACTAGAAACTCCTGCATTCTTTTAGTTCTGAGATAGGATCAGTGTCACATTAGTATTACAAAAGAGAAGCAAATGGCTCTTAGCTATAGAAGTTAGAATAATGTAGAAGCAGGATCTTAGCAGAATCTTAAAGAAAAATATATTTTTCATAAGTTTGACTTACATCCCATCCTGCTGGTGCATACTTGACAAGAGTGTGAGGACACCTCTGCTCCTGTGAAAAAAGCAGGCAGAGGCGTGATTGTCTCCATTTGACTCATGAGGAGGCAGAGAATAAAGTTGTCTCCCTTGAGTCAATGCTGATGGTTTTAAGAGCAGTTATTTATATCCCCTACATCATAGTTAGATATACAAATATTTTTATTGCAGTATCAGTCACTGAAAATTGAATTATCCTATAAACTTGCAAACTTTCCAAACATTCATAAAAGATTATTTGCTACCAGTGTTCATTTGAAGTGGTCTAAAAAGATAATCCAGCTTTTCCCCCCAAAACATCTGAGATCAGAAAATCAGATACTTTGTAATGTCTTCAGTGAATATGATTGATTCATCAATTTTTAAATATTCTAATATATTTTTTAAAACTGCATTATACCCAAGTTTTTACTTAAATTAGCTTATTGCCTTTTATTGAAGCTATACAAATTGATTTTCACTATTGGGCACCCTCTTTACATAAAACAGTAGAGGAGGAGGGGAAGGGAAGGAAGAGAAGAAAATCAAGCATTTAGTGAAACTTATACTAATAACTGATCACCCGCTATTATAAAAATGTCTTTTGCTCTAGACCTCGTGTGTCATTTCATGATATCTTGAGTCTTGACATATTTTCATGTTGGTGGAAAATTATTTATAACCATTTTAATTTAATAGTAGAGTATTTTGGAGTGGCATTTCCAAGTACATATTGTACTAAAACTTTACTTCTATTTGTTGTAAACTTTATTATTCTGCTTTTGTTAGTATGGGAATATTTATTATTGTAATATTTATGTAAGTTGATATATCTGTATGTACTCTGTCTTGAGATTTAAACCTTAGCTTTTTATATTACAGTAATGTTGATTCTTAGTTGGGATTTTATATATAACAATTAATATATTTTAATTGTAAGAAGTAACTATGTGCTGAAATTTTGTTAATTTTCTATACTTATGAAATCATGTAACTTAACTCATGGATACAAGAAGTATTCATATTAGTTCCAGTTTTTAGTGTCAGTGTTAAAATAGTTCAATGACTATATACTAGTCTTGGGATTTGGCACATGGAAAAGTTTTGAAACTAGTCTAAATGATAGCACTGTTTAGACACACAAACATTTAGATGTCTAGCATTCTTAGGCCTTTTGTCTTCTTATTTTTCTTAAGATAATATCATTTCAAAAAAGTTAACAGAGACAGAAGTACGTGTGTTATTTGATTGATCGACTTCATACAAAAACATAATGGTTATGCTTTATTATAGAAAAATATGGATAAATATACATTTTTTATTTTTTCTAATATTTGAACTGTGTTACTTTATAAAAACAAAGTTCTGTCTACAAAGTTCAAAGAAGTTAATTTTTGATTCCAAGGAAACAGCTTTAATTTGCATTGATTTTCTGTGAGTTTCTGTAGCCTAATACTTGAGACCCCCACCTGCTGACACCTCGTACAAAATATATGAATATTTTAGAATAGCAATGCAAGAAGAACACGGCAGAGGAAAAGTGATGCTATTAAGTCTTAATGACTAACATTCTTTCACTAAGTTCTAATCTAGTCTAAGTGTCCTATTCAGAATGAAAAAACAGCCCTAAATGTTAACTCAGGACAATATAACACTGAGTAGTAATTTAAGAAAATTCAAACACTTTCGTAATGTTTTAGGTTTAACATGATAAAGATACACATTTCATTTATATTGAATTTCATTTATGCATAGTGATGTGGTTTGAATTTTTTGTCTTCAGAAATGTGTGCTTTATTGTGATAAAAGCAGTATGATCAACTGATCACAGATATCATTCCCTACAATGGCCTTTAGTGACATAAAATAATAATTTCTTAAGTGAATCTTTTTACTTTGATTCACATGTTTGATACCTGTTGCACAGTTATTCATAGCATGAGTAACTTAAACATTGTTAAGTAAACAAAAAATGCACGTGAAAAGAATTATAAACAAAACTATAGTTTACCAGTATATAAAAAAGCATAAACTGTTGTAATTGTGACATATGAGCATAGTTCTCAATGCAAAAGTTTCATAACTAAAAGTTATTCCTATTTCAATTAATTGATTAATTAATACAGTAATTTTGATGCTAAATTATACGTTTTCTACCAATATCTTAAAATATATCTGTCACTACATTGAAGTCTGGCATTAAAAATTGAATAATCAATTAACTTGATCCATCCAGAAAATCTTCAAAAACTCATTATAATATTCTTTACTTCAAACGAAGTAAACCTGACATCACACAAGGAAATGACATATAGACAGACTAGATCCAGATGTTCGGTCATCAAGATTCAAGATGGTTGTTCTGCAGGAAAGATATGTGATTTATGTGCTTTGACTGGGAAGCCTTCAGAGTGGTTAGAATTGGATCAAGTGCGCCAGGAAAATTGTCAATACGAACAATACACTGAGTTATTTTTCTCAGTCAATACGTGCAGCATTCTGTGGGTAGTACAGCAATCAAATGAACCAATAAGAACTGTCGTTAGTGGCTTTGCACTCATGCTCTACTAATGGAAAGTGGCAAAAAGACAGATAGTATGCAAAGAGGGCATAAAGGTTTGAAATCTAAATTGGACAAATTAGCAGAGAAAGTTAATAATCTGGAAACACCAATCGATAGCCCAAAGGAACAAACCGCAAGCATTGACTGAGTCATTACTTGGAACTCAAAGGAAGCGACACACTCTAAAAATTTTGCAGCAGTAGGAGAGAAAGGAAGGTAAAGTTTTGTGATTTTAACTAGAAAGCACTGAGAACTATACATGATCCATAAACATTAAATTTACTTCAGGGGATAGAAAAACCAAGCAGGTAGCCTACTGGAAAAATGATGACTCCAAAGTCTAAATTGAACACAGGATGCAGTTAGCTAATTCCTCAGGAAAGAAAGCAGCAGAAAGCATCTATAGTCTGTTTTTTGTGTTTGTTTGTTTGTTTGTTTTACCTGGTTTTCAGGAAAAGTCCATATATTTTTAAGTTGACAATCGTACAACAGACTGAAGTAGTTCCAATTTACTTTGCAGAAATATTAATCCAAAGCATTTCCTCTCTTGTATGATTTTCATGATATAATAAAACTTCAAGAGAATTAGTACAATGAGAAAAGGACAAATTAAAAAGAATACACTCTTGTAAATAAACTATTATTTTTTAAACCTGCCTATTCCAGATATATTATTTGTTATCATTTAATTTTATTCCTGATTCTAGACTGAAATAATGCCCCCAAAGTCCCCACATTTCACAGGCACCATGCAAAAATGTTTGAATTAATTAAGATTTATTTAGAAGTTAACACTGGGAAATGGACTTTCCAAAATACTCTTTTTTTTTTTTTTGCACTATATTTTAAAGTCACACAAAAAAATCTTCTATTTATTTGGTCCTTCTTCAGAACATTTTTTTCTCTACGCAGTTCTTCCTCAATTTGGCAACATTGTTCAGTACCTTCAGTTGCCTAGTACTAACACATCTGCGTCATACAATACATGATAGGATCTCGGTTCTTGGAACAGAAATATGACACAACCCGCCACATGTGAGAATCCATTGACAGCTTGGAAGTTCTAATATGCTAAGAAAAATACTAAGGATGTATCAGAGGAGTCCAGCAAAATCTAGTAATGTATAAGTTAGATACATCTAAAACTTTTTGTTCTACACTTATTTTACATCGGAAGGGTCATATTGATATATTTTAACAGAGGAGCTACATGAATGGCCAGGACGTTACTCTGACTTGTAAGATCAAAGTACACAAGATCAGGTATTAAATGGTACCTGGGCAGACTGACCTTAATGGACTGTTGTGGGGCTCATTAGAAAAAAAAAAAAAAAAAAGGAATTACAGTAAAAATGTGGAATCATGAGAATATTCACTAACAATAATTGAGGTGATTTTCATACATATTCTTTGATTTTATCAATCAAAGTTTTAGCTTTGAACAATGATCTCTCTGACATTGCCTAAGTCACTGCCTCCAGATAATGGATTTATTTTGTTAGAAGCTTTTGGCTTTGACAATAAAAAAGTTAAGAAATTTGGAGTTGTTCTATCTCTTATTCAATACATTAAAGTTTATATATAAAAATATACAGAAAGATAAATATATAGACAGATAGCAAAAAACAAATTGATGTGTATGTATATATATATTTCTTACTCTCATAAACTCTTATTTTTCTGTTTTAATAAAGCAGATCAAAATATTTGTCCAAAATTCACTAAATAGAAACTCCCTATAACTAATCCTGTGCATGCACTAGTGAAAATGTTTACAGAATTACAACTTCATAGGAGAGAAAATGACTTGCATTACACTTACAGTCCATCCATTCTCCTAATAAGATGTTGTCTCATGCATCTATTGTTTCAACAGGTATTTTTGTATCATTTCCCTTCCCACCTTTAGGAGCTCTCTCAATTCAAACCATTGCCTAACAGCAAGTTGCTACAGCTTTCTGCTTCCTCTCTTGAACACCAAACCTTATTCATTTTCTCAATTCTCAAATTGATAACAGAAGCCATTTTTAATCTCCTTTCTATGTACGTGTTATTTTATTTTGTAACTGTAATGTATCATTCCATTGCTAATTATCATCTGATCATATTTGTGAAGTTGGATAAAACAATTTTTAATATCATATCGATAAAGTAATACATGCACACATAAGCACAGATGCTAATCAAGAGTTAATTAATTAAACAATGTATTCTAGGAATGCTATGTGGTAAGTTATACAGAAATTTAAGATGGTTTTAATGCTTTGGGGAGAAATTGATTTAAGCTTTTAAATGAACTAGAGATTTGTTATTATTTTACGACTTAATATAATGGAATACAAGTTTCTAGTCTCTGAAAATTTACTATTACTATTTAATGTGTTTCAAGAACTGATTAGAATCAAATAATGCTGTCATTGCATATATGTTATTTTACATTATAAACTTAATATTATACTCCATGTGGCCCTATAGAATTTTCCCTTGTCTAGAGTGATTTAGAGAATATAAATGCTATCTATATTTTAAAATATATATTCCTTTAAAATTTTTTATTAAAATTACAAATACAGAACATTTAAAACCTTTGTTCAGCATTTTAGGTATGTTTAACTTCATTACTGGGAGGCTATAAAAATCAATGCTAGCAGCATAGCACCTCAATAATATGCAACCTAAAATATCGTCTAATAGTTATATAAACTCTACTCATTTTGAATGCTGAAATTCCTCCCAAACAGTGATGGCAAATAGATAGTATGGATAAAGCAACATGAATAAAAAATATCATGTTTTTATTTGCACTGCCTATTATCATATCAGTGGGAGAGAGGCAAGTGGCTATATTATCCAAGAAGTTTCAGAGCTCACAATCCTGTTCATTGAATTTGGTATGCAATACGAGGCTATTCACTTAAAACTGCACCTTGTCCATTGCACAAGCATATTTTAAATATGTTATTATATTTCATTAAAGAAAAACATATTAAATTTTTCAATCTACTTTTAATTTTTGTAGTAAAATGAGGTGAGGTGACTTCTCATTCTCACAGGAGAGGATGTCATGGAGTTGTTTGAATAGTTCTGCTAGCCATCAAGGAAGTGAAGCCCACAACTCAGAGATAAGCAGGTATTGTATCTGATCACTGTGATAAAGAGGATTTTGAGCTAGGGAACCTTATCTGAAAGAGCCAGATGTGAAGAGAAACTTGCATTTAAGGGGCTCCTAGTTTTCTCCAGATGAAAGGTACATGTACTAATTGACCTTGATTTCAGGCCTTGTACCACATTAAGCCCATAATCAAAGGACTCTTTGCTTTAAATATAAAAGTTTATTATCAGTTGTATGAAGCAGTGAATAAAGAATTACTGATATTTAATGTGTCAGAAAATAATAGACTTTTGATTGAAACCAATTTTTTTTGTAGAATTTACTTAGGTTTTTCCACTGCTGATTTTTCTCTTTCAAAGTTTATTTTTATACTTGTACTTAAATTTAAATGAAAAAATCTAATTACCATACAAATACTTTAATTAAATCACAGTAATTTAATATAATTAAATCATGGTAAGTTTTAATTAATATACAAATATTTTTGATAATTTTAAATTATTTTAATTAATTAAAACATACATACTGATAACACTTAATTCTATTTTTTTAACTTAAATAATCATCTTTTCTCTGATTTTTGTTTTAATGACATATAAGATATCCACTGTTTTTGCAACCATGTATTTAAGGGCATGATACAGAAGTCCTCAGAAAAGTGATGTTTTATTTGAATCATAGTAACTGTTACACATGTTAAATATTACACTATTGAATCTGTCATAAAATCTTTTGAGAAATGTATTCTTTTTAGGTAATAAATTAAGAAAACACTTAATTTATTAAATCGCTTTTATTTTACCAAAACTTTTTATAAAATGTCTACTGCCCAAAAGAGAGTGTATCTTTTATGTTTCTTTTTTCTTATTTTAAAAAGACTATGCAATAATGATATGTTCATTTGTAGTAAAATAAGGTGAGGTGACTTCTCATTCTCATAGGAGAGGATGTCATGGGGTTGTTTGAATTATTTTGCTAGCCATCAAGGATGTGAAGCCCACAACTTCATTTATTTCATTTATGTTCATTTATTTTTAGCTTTTTTTCAAACTCATTTATAATTTTATCTTTATATTTACATCTCGAATCAATCTGACAGCTATTTTGGAAGAATATATAGGATTTTGCTTCAATAATTTTTTTCTAATTTTTGAGGGCAACAATTCTTAGTTTGTTCTTTCTAAATGTTGGAAGTAAATGCTTGGGGCTACCAAGTGAAAATAACACTCAGGCAAAAGTTTTCTCAGCAAGGCAATTTACTTCTATAGAAGGGTACATCTGGTGGATGGAAAAATGGTGAGAGCACACCGGGCAAAGGAGGGGAAGGGGGTCTTATTCCTAAGGCAGCTAGTTCCTACTGCTATGTCTTTCCCCTGTTGGCTAGGGCCGGACCACAAGTCTAAGCTAATTCTAATTGGCTATTTTAAAGAGAGCAAGGGTATGAGCTGGAGTTGCAAGGTGAGTAGTTTCAGCAGGAAGGACGGTTTACAGATCAGGTGATCAAGGATGACTAAGGCCCGAACAGGTGACTAAGGATGACTAAGGACAGAATAGGTGATAGAGGCTTGGAAGTGGTTGTTTACTGAAACTAGGTGCAAGGGGGCGTAGAGAATGAGGAAGTTAAACTTCAAAATGGAAAACAAAAGAACATGGAAGTTGAAGATACTGACATATTTGTTCTTTGAAGAGGAACTCAAAACTCATTGTGCTTAACAATTTTTCTCCCTCTTGAATTTTAAAGGAAGCTAACAGGCTAAACTTTGAAGAAGAATTTACTGTATTCTACATAAATATATTAGAAATATGATTTTCATCTATTAGCTATAATGGGTGCATACAATGGTATAAAAACTTCCTAAAAATTTGGAATAAATAGTCAACAATGTGACTAAGGTTCCTAGACTTTTTAAATTTTAATTCTATTGGAGGAAGAAAAAAGTGCACGAATAAAATAATTCAAGATAATGTTAGGTTATATGAAAATATAAAACAGAAAATAGAAATGTTTTCATAGCGAGAGGATGAGTTAAATAACACAGTCCAATTAAGACTCTCCCTTTTGAGACTTAACCCCATATATTTCCTAGATATGTTTTTCATGTAACAGTACAAATCTGCTTCCTCATTTTCCATCCTGAATATATACAATTGAAAACATGATTAGAGATTATCTGCAGGAAATCTAAAGATGACTGAATTTGGTGATTTATTGAAAGTTAACTTCAGATCTCTGGTAAGTGACCCTCCTGTTGTACTCCTTTTTTAAACAATGGATTGAAATCAAAACAGGGTAAAGAAAAATATTTATTTAATTTCAATTGCCTTTGCTAATGAGTAAAAATACAATTACCAAATTTCTTAAACATATTTAATCTGCAGCCCATGTGGAACTCAGTTGTGTGTGTGTGCTTGTGTGTATACATTTGTGTTCACTTTTTAGTTTTAACTAGAAAAAAACAAAATACTAAACAATTGAAACTTCACTAGCAAAATGTCATTTCATTTACCAACTCTAAAGCTTTTCTAATCAAACTCTGTATGAGATTAGACTTTAAATGCTAAAGCTGTGCCAAAAATAATCACTGTGTAAATATCCCCATTACATCCATTTTCTTAGAAATGTTCCATCTGAAGAAGATTCAATGAACAGTTGTATTAATCAGGGTCTCTAGGAACAAGTCGTTCACTCAGTCTGCATAACTGGAAGTAATTTTTGAACATTAAATATTTATAGAGGAATTTTGAAACACTGGCAAGAAATGGTGTCATTAAAATCTAGACTGAAGGGCAAAAGGAGGGAAGCATCAAGATAACTCAGCAAGTACAGAGAGTCACCTGATAGGGGTTGTGGCTTTTGCTAGAGGAACACAACAACCTTCGATATTTAAACAAAGAGTATGCTGAAGGAATAAACACACTGATATCTTATTTCCCCTGTCTTTTAATGTTGGTTGGCCAAAATGCAACCCAATGAGGAAAAGTCAAGCAAACTTGTTAACATAGTCTTAGTGGTCAATCCCTGGAGCAGAAAACGGCAGGAGAATGGCAAGTAGTGGATTTGGAAGCAAAATGAAAAATATCCAGCACAATTAGCTGCAGATGCAAAGAAGCAAAACTTGCTTTGGTAAGCTTAAAATATAGGAGTGAGTTTTAAATTATAGCGCACATAAATTTGTCCACTTGTAAACTGTATTCCACAAAATGGTTAGGGCAGCAACCGATCAAATCACATCATCTTTTTACAATTTAGGGAAGAAAAATTGGAAAAAAAAGTGATCAGAATTAAAGAAACTATTAAAGAGACAAAAGAATATGTGTCCATAAGATTTGTGTCATTAATAATGTAATACATTTTCATAAATAATGCCAGGGCTGCTGGGAAGTCCAGATAAGAGAGGTTTCCCCCAGTACAGTGAACCTGGTATGCCAAAGGGCAGTCAGATGCTTCTTCAAGCAGGTCCCTGTTCCCATGCCTCCTGCCTAGGTGGGACATCCCAACAGAAGTCACCAGACACCTCATGCAGGAGAGTTCTGGCCAGTATCAGGTCAGTGCCCCTCTGGGACAGAGCTCCCAGAGGAAGGAGCAGGCAGTCATCTATGCCATTATGCAGCCTCCACTGGTGATACTCCCAGGTGTAAGGAGTAGGGGGACAGGTAAACAGGGTCTAGAGTGGACTCCTAGCAAACTACAGCCACTTACAGAAAAGGAGCCTCTTAAAAGTAAAAGAAATGAATAGAAAACAACAACAACAACATTAATAAAAAAAGACCCCATTAAAAAACCTATCCAAAGGTCAGCAGCCTCAAAAATTGAAGATAGATAAACCACAAAGATGAGAAAAAATCAATGCAAAAAGGGCAAAAATTCAAAAATCTAGAGTGCCTCTTCTCCTCCAAATATTTGCAACACCTCTACAGAGAAGGCACAGAACTCGGTGGAGGCTGAGATAGATGAATTGACAAAAGCAGCCTTCAGAAGATGGGTAATAATGAACTTTGCTGGGCTAAAGGAATATGTTCTAACCCAATGCAAATAGGCCAAGAACCACAATAAAACATTACAGGAGCTATTAACCAGAATAACCACTTTAGAAAGGAACATAAATGACCTGATGGAGCTAAAAAATACAACACAAGAACTTTACAATGCAACCACAAGTATCAATAGCCAAATAGATGAAGTAGAGGAGAGAATCCCAGAGCCTGAAGACTGTCTTGCTGAAATAAGACAGGCAGACAAGATTGAAAAAAAGAAGAAGGAAAACAAGCAAACAAACCTCTGTAAACTATGGGATTATATAAAAAGACCAAACGTATGACTAATTGGGGTACCTGAAAGAAACAGGAAGCATGGAACCACCCTAGAAAACATACTTCAGGAGATCATCCAGGAGAACGTCCCACACCTAACAAGACAGGCCAACATTCAAATTGAGGAAATCCAGACAATCCCAGTAAAACATTCCATAAGAAGATCAACTCCAAGACACATAATCATAAGATTTTCCAAGATTGAAGTGAAGAAAAAAATGTTAAGGAAGCCAAAGAGAAAGTCCAGATCATCTACAAAATGAAGCCCATCAAACTAACAGAGGCCCTCTCAGCAGAAAGCCCCTATAAGCCAGAAGAGATTGGGGGCCAATATTCAACAACAAAAAAAATATTTTCCAATCCAGAATTTTGTGTCTGGCCAAACTAAGCTTCATAAGCTAAAGAGAAATCAAATCCTTTCCAGACAAGCAAATGCTGAGGGAATTCGCCATCACCAGGCCTGCCTTGCAAGAGCTCCTGAAGGAAGCACTAAATGTGGAAAGGAAAAACCATTACCAGCCACTACAAAAACACACTGAAACACAAAGACAAATGACTTTATGAAGCAACTACATTAACGAGTTTGCAAAATAACCAGCCAGGATCATGATGACAGGATCAAATTCACACAAAACAATATTAACCTTAAATGTAAATGGGCAAAATGCCCCAATTAAAAAACACAAAATGGTAAGCTGAATAAACTGTAAAGACCCATCAGTGTGCTGTGTTTAAGAGACCCATCTCGCATTCAGAGACACTCATAGGCTCAAAATAAAGGAATGGAGGAAGATTTAGAAAGCAAGTGGAAAGCAGAAAAAGCAGGGGTTGCAATCCCAGTTTTGAATAAAACAGACTTTAAATCAACAAAAATTAAAAACAAACAAACAAAAAAAAAAAAACAAAGGACATTACGTAATGGTAAAAGTTAACTTCAATAAGACATAACTATCCTAAATATAAATGTACCCAGTACAGGAATACCTAGATTCATAAAACAAGTTCTTAGAGACCTACAAAGAGGCTTAGAATCCCACACTATAATAGTGGGAGAATTTTAATACCCCACTGTCAATATTAGATGGATCACTGAGACAGAAAATTAACAAAGATATTCAGGACTTGAACTTATCTCTGGATCAAGTGAGCCCAATAGATATCTGCAGGACTCTTCACCAAAAAACAACAGCGTATACTTTCTTGACAGTGCCACATGGCAGTTACTCTAAAATTGATCACATAATTGGAAGTAAAACACTCCTCATCAACTGCAAAGAAACTGAAATAATAATGGTCTATCAGACCACAGCGCAATTAAATTACAACTAAACATCAAGAAACTCAGTCAAAACCACACAACTACATGGATATTGAAAAACCGGCTCCTGAATGACTCCTGAGTAAATAATGAAATTAAGGCAGAAAACAAGTTCTTTGAAACTAACAAGAACAAAGAGACAATGTGTCAGAACCTCTGGGATACAGCTAAAACAGTGTTAAGAGGGAAATTTATAGCACAAAATGCTCACATCAAAAAGCTAGAAAGATCTAAAATTGACATCCTAACATCACATCTAAAAGAATTAGAGAACCAAGACCAAATAAACCTAAAAGCCAGTAGAAGACAAGAAATAAACAAGATGAGAGTGTAACTGAAGGAGATAGAGACCCAAAAACTCTCCAAATAATTAACAAATCCAGGAGCTGGATTTTTGAAAAAATTAATAAAATAGACCACTAGCTAGATTAATACAGAATAAGAGAGAGGCGAATCTAATAGACACAATAAAAAGTGATAAAGGGGATATTACCACTGATCCCACAGAAATACAAACAACCATCAGAGAATACTATAAACACCTCTACGCAAATAAACTAGAAAATCTAGAAGAAATGGATAGATTTCTAGACACATACAGTCTCCCAAGACTGAACCAGGAAGAAGTTGAATCCATGAATAGACCAATAAGGAGTTCTAAAATACAGGCAACAATAAATAGCCTACCAACCAGAAAACGCCCAGGACCAGACAAATTTACAGTTGAATTCTACCAGAGATACAAAGAGAAGCCGGTATCATTTCTTCTGAAACTATTCCAAACAATTGAAAAAGAGGAACTTCCTAACTCATTTTATGAGGCCAGTATCATCCTGAAACAAAAACCTGTCACAGATACAACTGAAAAAGAAACTTCAGGCCAATATCCCTGAAGAATATCATTGTGAAACTTCTCAATAAAGTGCTGCTAAACTGAATCCAGCAGCATATCAACAAGCTTATCCACCATGATCAAGTTGGCTTCATCCCCAGGATACAAGGCTGTTTCAGCATATGCAAATCAATAAATGTAATCCATCACATAAACAGAACCAATAACAAAAACCAAATAATTATCTCAATAGATGCAGAAAAGGCCTTTGATAAAATTCAACATCCCTTCATATTAAAAACCCTCAATAAACTAAGTATTGAGAAAACATTATTCAAAATAATAAGAGCTATTTGTGACAAACACACAGCCATTTGTGACAGACACCAATATCATAGGTAATAGGTAAAAGCTAGAAGCATTACCCTTGAAAACTGGCAAAAGACAAGGATGCCCTCTTTCACCACTCTTATTCAACATAGTATTGGAATTTCTGGACAGGACAGTCAGACAAGAGAAAGAAATAAAGGGTATTTAAATAGGAAGTGAGGAAGTCAAATTGTCTTTGCTTGCAGATGACATTATTCTATATCTAGAAAACCTCATCATCTCAGCCCAAAAGCTAATTAAGCTGATAAGTAACTTCAGCAAAGTCTCAGGATGCAAAAACAATGTGCAAAACCAGAAGCATTCCTATACATCAACAACAGAGAAGCAGAGAGCCAAATCACAAATGAACTCTCATTCACAATTGCTACAATGAGAACAAAATACCTTGGAATACAACTAACAAGGGAAGTGAAGGGCTTCTTCAAGAAGAACTACAAACCACTGCTCAAGGAAATTAGAGAGGACACAAACAAATGGGAAAACATTCCATGCTCATGATTAGTAAGAATCAATATTGTGAAAATGGCCATGCTGCCCAAAGTAATTTATACATTTAATGCTATTTCCATCAAATTACCATTTACATTCTTAAGCTGGAAGCATCACACTACATGACTTTGAACTATACTAAAAGGCAATAGTAACCAAAACAGCATGGTACTGGTCCAAAAACAGTCACATAGGCCAATGGATCAGACTAGAGAACCCAGAAATAAGATAGTAATCTACAAACATTTGATCTTTGACAAACTAAACAAAAACAAGCAAAGGGGAAAGAATTCCTTAAATGGCACTGAGAAAACTGGTTATCATATGCAGAAAACTGAAACTGGACCTCTTCTTTAAACCTTATACACAATTTAACTCAAGATAGATTAAAAACTTAAATGTAAAACCCCAAACTATAAAAACCCTAGAAGAAAATCTAGGTAATACCACTTAGCAAAAAGACATGGGCAAAGATTTCTTGACAAAAATGTCAAAAGCAATTGCAAAAACAAAAGCAAAAATTGACAAATGGGATCTAATTAAACTAAAAAGGTTCTGCACAGCAAAAGAAGCTATCATCAGAGTGAACAGACAACCTACAGAATGGAATAAAATTTTTGCACCCTACCCATCTGACAGAAGTTTAATATCCAGAGACTACAAGGAACTTAAACATATTTACAAGAAAAAAGCAAACAACCCCGTTAAAAAGTGGACAAAGGACATGAACAGGCATTTCTCAAAAGGAGACATTTATGGGGTCAACAAACATATAAAAAAGCTCAACATCACTAATCATTAGAGAAATGCAAATCAAAACCACACAGAGATACCATCTCACCCCAGTCAGAATGGTGATTATTAAAAAGACAACAGATACCGGCAAGGCTGCAGAGAGATAGGAACTCTTTTATACTAGTGGTGGGAATGTAAATTAGTTCAACCATTATGGAAATCACTGTGGTGATACCTCAAATACCTAAAACCAGAAATGCTATTTGACCCAGCAATGCCATTACTGGGTATATACCCAAAGGAATATAAAGTATTCCATTATAAAGATAAATGAACTTGTATGTTCATTGCAGCACTATTTAAAATAGCAAAGTCATGGAATCAACCCAAATAACCATCAATGACAGACTGAATAAAGAAAATGTGGTACATATTTAGCATGGAATTATATATAGCCATAAAAAAGAATGTAATTGTGTCTTTTGCCATTATCATCAGCAAACTAACACAGGAACATAAACCAAACACCACATGTTATCAATCATAAGTGGGAGCTGAACAATGAGAACGCATGGACACAGGAAAGGCCAGGGAAACTACACACTCTGGGGCCTGTCAGGGACGGCGAGGGGCAGGAGAGTATCAGGAAAAAAATAGCTAATGCGTGCTGGACATAATACCTAAGTGAACAGTTGATAGGCGCAACAGAGCACCATGGTACACATTTACCTATGTAACAAAACTGCATATCCTTCACATGTACCACAGAACTTAAAATTAAATAAATAAAAATACATACATACATACATAAATAAAAGACAAAATTATTCCAGGGCTATATCTAACATGTACAGTATATATGGGATTTTAGAAAGCAAAATTGCATTAATTTATTAATATCTGAACCATGACCTAAGTATTTGCTTTTAATTAATGATAATTTAGAATTCATATCTGAATATGAGATGTCAAAGGTTTAGGAAGTAAAGAGCATAATGAAGTATGGTAGAATTTAATAAGATTAGTCAGAGCGATGCTTACAAGACCTCATTTCACAATTGTTTGAAAATAGCAGCATACGTTTAAATGCTAGGTTACTGAAGTAATTATAATTACTGTCTTATTGCACTTACTTAAAATGGGCATGGCAAGTACATTTATTTTCAATTAGTTATAAAACATTGTACAAGATATTGGTATCCTTATGAAAGACACCAGATACATATAGTCTAAAGAAATGACCTTTCTATAAACATAAGAAACAGAATTCCTCTGGGAATGTATGCTCATCCATTTAGGCAAGGAGAAGCATGGTTTAAACTGCCAGTGATTTGTTTCATAGATTAAAGTAACAAATTACAAATTATTTATAATTACCAGTTACTAATAAATTACTAGTAATTAGAAATTAAATGTGTAAACATAATTATTGGGCAAGAAAATTAACAACTTAAACATCAGCCACCAAAAATGTATCATAACTATCTTTAGAAACAAATTTATGCACTAGGAAAAAGTGACTAAGGAAATTACAGTGATTAATTGATCATTTCTATTTGGTAACACACTTTGCCAAATTTTTACTTTTATAACACATTCTTGAAAGTAAACAAATATTGAAACTCTTTTCTATCAATGATTTATTTTATTTCATCATGATTACATCACTCTTATATTAATATTAATTTTCCTAGCTGTCTTTGGAAGTAAAAGTCCACTTCACAGTGCGCATGGCTTGAAGCAAAGAGAATGATGTGAACCTGCAGCCAAACCAGATGTGAAAATGCTCAACTACATTCATCTTTTCCACCAAAAGAAGCAATTTTTACTTGAAAATAGGAAGGCAAAGGGGTTAAACTTTCAGATTGTAAAGATATTTAGAAATTAAATCTACAATTACCAAACCATGATTCATTTTAATGTGGGGTACAAAGTGAAATTTTAGATGACATGGCTGAACCTTCCTGAGTATTTAAAGTAAAAGCTGTGTTGCTGTCCCAGTACAAAATATAAATAAGCTGCTATCTGGATAAATTGACAAATTCAGTTTTATATTAAATCAGTTTTCATTGCCATAATTATTAGTTAACCAAAGCTGATTGTGAAAACTGTATTTTAATTAATTGCAGATGGTTATTTTATTCATTATCACAAAAAATTCATATACATTTTAAATTAAAAGAGGGCAGCATGTGACTAAAATCACTTGGAAGTTTTCTAAACCTTTCTATATCTTACAACAGCACAATATTGCCTTAAGAGTCAGACTATTAGTACAGGAATGATACATAATTTCTTTCTTCCAATTACAATATCTTTAGTTGATCACGGCACTACAAGCTGGCTTCTCATTTAAATAAACGGCTTTACTTTAGCATGTAAGGTGCTTTTTTAATACTCAGTGTAATTTCAAAAATTGAAAAATTATAACCAGAGGGTAAGTTTCTAAAGTGCTTAGAAACAAACAACTTTGTAGAACTACATTAGTAATGTTATCTCTTCTCACCTGTCCGTAGCCCCTATTTAATTTGCTTTTCTGTAAAATAAAAGGAAATTTATTTATGTATATTAACAAAGGAAAATCTCCAAAAGGAAACATAAATAATCGATGAGCTATTTCCCTGTGAAATGGTGGATGAAAAAACTGCCATATGGTTTACTGATGGGATCTGAGTTAGAAGGCTTCACATTTTTTTGAAAGAAAATACATTTCCTAGAAAAAGTGCATACACTAATAATTGTTTAGTTTGACTTACAAATAAAGAGTTTCAATCTTTTATTGCTTATAATGTAGAAACATTTGACATGCTAAATCAAACATAAGCAGACAATATTTTCTTTGTCTTCTTAGGTATTTTTAACACAAACATCAAGAAATGAATATTAAAAAAAAAGAAATGAATATTAAACTACTTTTTTTCATTTTTTTGATGCATTCCAAGCTGTTGGCATTATTGTTGAATTTTATTTTATTTTTTACACGCAAAAATTTGCTTTGCAGAAATCTGTTCTGTGTATGCATGTATAAATAAGGAAATTTTTCAAGAGAGAAAAGCAAGAGAAATAATGTGTGGTCTTGTTTTTCCAATTGCCTGATAGTCTAAATTGTTTTACCAAGTTATATTAGAAAAATTATTAAAAATTAGGTCAACCAATCATTTAAATCTACCTCTTAATAGTTGAACAGGGTCAACAATGTTACTATCCCTTTTAATAAATATAATGAATACTAAACCTGAGAAAAAACCTTAGCTAGAGATATGTGTGTGTGTGTGTGTGTGTGTGTGTGTGTGACAGAGACAGAAAGTATGTGTGAGAGAGAGAGAAACACATTAGAAATCAATAAAACAAACATTTATCAAACTGTCTCCAGGTAGAAGGTAAACCTGCCTCATGATTTAAAAGTGTAAACCTCATTTTAGAGGAAGGTCCAAGTATAAAGTGTTCTGCCAACTTGGAAGATATGATTGAAGTTTACAATATAAATACATAGAATCAAGATGCCAAGAAATTTGGTAATTTAAAAGGTCATAATATTCTGAGTGAATCTCTAATTTTTAAGGCACAAGCCAGAAAAAAAAGCCCAAGTATGTGTAGAACTGCAGTCCTGAGTCTCAGAAAAAATATAATTTTCAACAAGGGATGAATGTTGATTGCAATATTGTGGGGATACGTGCTTTAAAATTTAAGATCTCTGAACACAGATTGAGGCAGATATAAGTGATATAATGCCACCTGTCCTCCTCTGAATTTTTATAAGCCAGGATACAGGGGACCCAGTTAGCTTAAAAGCTGCTCTCAGAAGAACCCTTTATATTATATCCTCCAGATATATCCTCAAAAAATATACTAACCCTGTGTGAACCCAGAAAATCTGAGGCACATCTCAGTTAATTTAGAAAGTTTATTTTGCCAAGGCCGTGACACTATCTGAGGAAGTCCTGATGACATGTGCCCAGGGTGGTCGGGGCACAGCTTGGTTTTATACATTTTAGGAAGACATGAGACAACAATCAATATATGTGAGAAGTACATTAGTTCCGTTTAGAAAGGCAGAGAAAAGTAAAAGCAAACCACTCACCACCCCCCAACCAGGGGCTTCCAGGTCACAGGGAGGTGAGAGACAGACGGTTGCATTCTTTTGAATTTCTGCTAAGTCTTTCCAAAGGAGGAAATCAGAATATGCCTCTGTCTCTATGAGCAGAGGGCTAACTTTGAATAGAATGGGAAGCAGATTTGCCCTGAGAGGTTTTCAGTTTCAAGAGACCCAGGATATTTTCTTTTTACATTTCCCCCCTTTTCTTTTTAAAAATCTTTTGGAGAAACCACTTTACAAGAAAATGAGTCCCTGGTCTCAGGTTTCATATATCTCTCATGGTTAGGATGGTTTATTTCTAGATGGGTATGTCCTGAAAGCTCATTTTTTAACAGGTTGTGAAGTCTCATGTCCTGTGAAGGGAAAAAAGGGGGAGGAAGGGAGGAAAAATAACAACAAACAAAAGAGCAATCCTGAAAAAAATAGATATAGGCCACATTACTCTACAGTCCACACATGACTCTGAAGTCCATACCAGCAGGTATGAAAGTGGCTTGTGTATGTAAATAGGTTACTGTTACTTTTTTCTGAAGTTTAATTTGTCTGGTTTCAGTTTGCAGGGCTTTAAGAAAATACAGCTTAGTTTTCAGTGACTCCCAATTAGGAAAAAAATGGAAAAAAAGAAGAAGAAGAAAAAGAAAAAATAATTAAAAACATTATTTTGAAGACCTGTAGCCAAGAAAAAAAAATAGAATTTAGCCCTAACTGTGGAGAATAATAAACACGGAAAAAAAAAAAAAAATTGGCAATACTGGAATCTAACAATGAGTGTACTATCATCTTGAAACATATTCTTTTTCTCTCTCCCTGGTTTCCCTTTTCACTAAAGACAAATCATGAGGCCAGGTTTTCGAAAGGCTTTATCAGCTTCGTAAGTCAATTTTGATTCCTTAAAGGAAGGCACACCATTCCAGTCAAAGCCTTGGTAAAATAATCAGTTTCTCCAATTGTGTCGTGTTACAAATACAAACAGCTTCTTGTTGCATCATGCAAATAACTGTATTGCCAAGAATTTGTATTCTTCAAAAGAATACTCACAAATAGCTTCTAAATTCTGGAGAAATCAGGTTGAGAGAAACAAATATGCTCTAAATTTTATTCATAGGAGTTTACTAAATTTCGAAAAGCTGTCAATAGCCCAAAAGAAAAGTTTTATGACTGAAAAACAAAACAAAGGATCAGCAAACATTTTAAGTAAAAAGTTAAAAAGATTGGTTCAGTCCATGGAGTTAATTTCTGTTCTGCTTGATACTTATGAATATTTTAGCTCTCCATGAGTCCTGAAAGTTTTTCCTCTGTTGTGGTATCACAATCTCCAAAGTTATCAGAAACCTAAATTTAAGAGCACCTGTTGGAGTTTTATAGCTGATTATAAAACCACCTTCTAAGAAGACCAAACAAGACAACAATTGTCCATTGATGAAAAAACAGTTTTAAGGCAGCCATAGAATAGTCAAAAGACAATTGACAAGGAAATTTGTTACCTCTGTGGCACCCAATAATTTTAACATAACAATTTTGATTTTTACTGATAATGTACACTAAGTTATATTAGAATTACAGGAGTTTCCCATAATTTTGGAACATATACCAATAACATATTTATATAAATACATCCCAAAGAAAACCAAACACCATTTCATATTTGACAATGCTTCCTGTGTAATTTTTATACCAAATAAGCCAAATTATGTCATTTTTGGATTTTGAGGAACCTAATATATTAAAGTATTAATTAGGTTAGGAAAATACATAACTTATAATTTGATTTTGGAAAGCTTGTCAAATATAAAAGGTTTAAAACAATATTACAAAATAGGATTACAGGTCATTATAAAGTCATTTATTTAACCAAAGTGATAATTCAAGGATTTATTTCAAAAAAAAAGCAAAAACCTTCATTCTTTGAGAGAAACTTGATTTTCTAAACAAGAAGCCATAAAAAGAAAATGAAGCCAATTACATTTGTTTTTCAAAATTTTCAATCTATAAGATTCAAATTAATTATAAAATATAACTTCCATAAGCCTTTTATAACCTTTATTAAAGAGTTGGTTAATGCTTCAAGAAAACCTTGTTATTCTGACACACGGGTCCATATACTGGTTTTGCATTAGTGTGCCTGTGGCATTAATGATTAATTCATAGAGAAACTGAACTAGGTCTAACAGTCTTTCAAAATCAGCCCTTTGAATCTGATGAGCCCAACTTGTTGGTGATAGTCCTTGGACCTTGAGGAGCTGAACAGCTTTAACTTATATTTTATACGTAGCCTTTAAATAAGCTTTGAATTAGACAGAACTTGATCACCTTTTTTTTTAAAAAAAAAAAAAAAGAAAGGAGACACTTTTTGTAGCAACAAGAATGTTTTTCTACAATATTCATTTGTTGAAAAATACCCAAATAATAAAATATCTATCATTTAATTTAATATAGCTTTATATTCTAAATTATGACCAGTTTGTCTACAAGTATTTATCCCATTACACTTGCCTAATTATTTAATTTTAATTGTTTACCTAGATTATTTATGGAAACTGTAAAAGTTATGATTTAAAGTTATGAAAGCACCATTGCAGAATTATAACTGCAACATTAAAAAACGATTTGACCTCACTGACTGCATTTTGCTGTGAAACTCCAAGCTGTCCCTGTTCATTCCTGGGCTTAGGCTGAACTAACTTTGGGAGGAACTTAGTTTATAGTTTAGTTCTGAATCAAAAACGATAATAACAGTCCTTTCCCAAAAAAACCTCCTTATTATCTGTGGTCCAGACTGCCTAAAATCCACAGGATTAGAAGTTATGGTAATCTTACTAAATTCAAGATGCAGTTATTTTTATTAAACCCATATCAGTGTCTTATTTATTAAAAATTACAAAAGTAAATATCATTCTGTTTTGGGCTGGATTATAGTCTCCTATCCCCTATGTCAACTTTTGACACCTTAGAGTATTTGCCAGGGATAAGTATGAAATTTGCTTGATTAATAAATGCAAACAAAAATGTATGCAGCTAATTTTTAAGACATTTCTAATATTAGTTTACCAAAAACTTAAAAATCAGCTTATTTACTCAAGATTTTACTTAAGTTACGTAAAATTGAAAAAGCGTTGGACTAGTCTTTTTTTGCAGTATCTGACTTAAGCACTTTTTTAAAGCCAATTAATTAGAGCTTTAGAGCTTTTTACTGTATTTTTAGTAGTGACAGATTTTGTACAGAACACATAAATACATATAAAGACCTTTTAGGCATGCCAATGGAACTACATTTTATAGATTAATAAAGATCCCCCTGGCCAGGCGCAGTGGTTCACACCTGTTATCCCAGCACTTTGGGAGGTCAAGGTGGGCAGATCACCTGACGTTAGAAGTTCAAGACCAGCATGGCCAACATGGTGAAACCCCATGTCTACTAAAAATAGAAAAAATTAACTGGGCATGGTGGCGGGTGGCTATAATCACAGCTACTCAGGAGGCTGAGGCAGCAGAATCGCTTGCACCCGGGAGGTGGAGGTTGCGTTGAGCTGAAATCACGCCATTGCACTTCAGCCTGGGCAACAAGAGCAAAACTTCATCTCAAAATAAAATAAAAGAAAATAACAAATAAAGACCCCTCCCTTTTGTTTGTTGTTTTTTCCTATCTTAGACTTTCAGATTCTTGATAACCTGTTTCACAACTCTACGCAGTTGTCAGCTAAATAGCCTTAAATTTGCACATTAAAGGAAACAGGTGAAAATCAAATAGCAAAATTCACATCATAAGGTACAGAGAGAAAAAGTCTGGTGGTGTTAGAGAGAGACACTCTTACAGTCCACTTAAAACTTTTTTCAACAAAGACATTTCTGAGTGACTAAACTACATTCTTCTTTAAAACCCCAAAAGTAGACTTTGTTGCAATAATTATTTTAGTCCAAAAATCGGGTGAAAACAAAACTTAGTCAACTGAGAAAAATAAATTTGCTCAAAACAAAAGACAAGGTCTTAGGAAAGAAAAACAACCCCCCAAAAACATGAAAGCTTTTTAAATATAAACATATGCATATACACACACCTCGGATGTGAACCTTTTAATTAAGCTGACTTTTAACCATTGAGCTCTTAAAATAAAAAAAAATTTACAACTCATTACTGTATTTCAGCTGGGACAAAATGCTGCTATTTCAGAAGTTCAGTCATTGCTCTTTCAGTTTGGTGTGGTTAGCAAAAAGTGGCCTTATTATGTGTTGCGGGAAGTCAGGAACCCCGAACGGAGGGACCCGCTGAAGCCGCAGCAGAAGAACATAAATTGTGAAGATTTCGTGGACATTTATTAGTTCTCCAAATTAATACTTTTATAATTTCTTACACCTGTCTTTACTGTAATCTCTGAACATAAATTGTGAAGATTTCACGGACCCTTATCACTTCCCCAGTGAATATCCTTGTGATTTCCTATGTCTGTCTTTACTTTAATCTCTTAATCCCGTCATCTTCTTTGTAAACTGAGGAGGATGAATGTCGCCTCAGGACCCTGTGATTGTGTCAACTGCACAAATTGTTTGTAGAGCATGTGTGTTGAAATATGAAATCTGGGCATCTTTTAAAAAGAACAGGATAACAGCGATGTTCAGGGAACAAGAGAGGTAACTTTGAACTGGCCGCCGGTGAGCAGGAGGGAACAGAGCTATATTCCTCCTCTTTCATAAGCAAATAGGAGAAATATCGCTGAATTCTTTTTTCAGCAAGGAACATCCCTGAGAAAGAGAATGCGCCCTGAAGGTAGGCCTATAGCCCGCTCCTTTTTAAGGTGTGCGGTCTTTTATGGTCGAAGCCCATGGGATGAAATAAGCCCCCGTCTCCTGTAGCGCTCCCAGGCTTAGGAGGATGAGAAAATTCCCACCTAATAAACTGTGGTCAGACAGGTTACCTGCTCTCAAACCCTGTTTCCTGATAAGATGTTATCAATGACAATACCTGCCGGAAGCTTCATTAGGAATTTAATTTCTCCTTATCTGGTGGTCCTGTGATCTCGCCCTGCCTCCGTTTGCTTCGTGATATTTTATTACCTTGTGAAGTATGTGATCTCTGTGACCCACACTCTATTTGTCTATTTGTGCACTCCCTCCCCTTTTGAAAATAACTAATAAAAACTTGCTAGTTTTACGGCTCAGGGAACATCACGGATGCTGCCTACATGTGATGTCTTCCCCGGACACCCAGCTTTAAATTTCTCTCTCTTGTGCTCTTTCCTTTTATTTCTCAACCCAGCGGAGACACTTGGGAAATAGAAAAGAACCCATGTTAAACATTGGGAGCGGGTTCTCCCGATAATTATGTAAATAAAGCCCCTTTAGTAGTTACAATTAAAAATTTTATTTTCCTCTTGCTGACCATTTTCCTCTCACTTCAGAGACCTTGTTCCCCATGAGTTAGGGTTTCCTTTAGGGTTTGACCAAGACAGAAAAAAACAATGAAACCGTTAAGTAAAATGAACTGTGATCCCACAGATTATATGATATCTGAGTGCTCTAAGTGTGAAGAGAAATTAACAGCAGCTGGTTGTTAAATGCTAACTTTAGTCATTTAAAAAGAATTTGCAAGACAGAATCCCAGCCAGTTTCTTACCTAGTATTGGGTCTCAGGTCTCAGGTTGTAGACTGCTTTCTACCATTTTTAGAAGCAAGGAAAAAAGAAAAAAAAAAAAATTCATCTTCCCTGTTGGAAGCAAGCTCAAACTCCATAAAGGAGTTACCTGCCTTCCATCATCACGGAAGTAGGAAAACTTGCCTTCCTGTTGAAAGCAAGTAAAACAAAAAAAAAAAAAAAAAAAAAAAGACAAAGGAATTGTTCAGCAAAATAAACTTTGGATCTTGACCAAATTTTGGGAACTTAGGGATTCTCTGGAGGGGGTGCTCTCAGGCCTCAGCAAATTGTCCTATTAGTTTTGTGATACCCTAACTTGCAGTAACCTGAATTGACTCTCCCTCCTGAATTGACTTTCCCTTAGCTAAGAGAGCCAGACAGACTCCATTTTGGCTCTTTCTCGTGCAGCCCCTTACCCACCCTCCTTCCTCAAGGACTTAACTTGGGCAAGCTGACTCCCAGCACATCCAAGAATGCAATTAACTGACAAGATACTGTGGCAAGCTATATCCGCAGTTCCCGGAAATTCACCTGGTTAATAGCACCCAGAACCCCCGCGTTTGTGTTCGGTTGATAACGTCCAAAGCCCCGCGTCTATCACCTCGTGATAGATTTTAAGCCCCTGCACCTGGAACTGTTTGCGTTCCTGTAATCATTTATCCTTTTAGCATTTTGCCAGGGTAACTTCCATAAGATTGTTTTAACTAGTCCCCTCACCCTCCCCTTTCTAAAGTATAGAAGAAAATCAAGCCCCTTCTTTGGGGCCGAGAGAATTTCGAGCACTAGCCGTCTCTCAGTCGGCGGCTAATAAAGGACTCCTGAATTCGTCTCAAAGTGTGGCGTTTCTCTCTAACTCGCTCGGATACAACAGTTTGAGTCATAAAGTTAGCTCCTGCTGGTACAAGCACCTAGAGATTTGTCAAAGGTCAAAGACATCTCCACTCAAGAATCCTCTGGTGATTACCAAAAAGTGAACCTGGAAAATATGAGACAGCTCTCAGTTTATTCAGAAAGTTTATTTTGCCTAGGTTGAGGACCATGACACAGCCTGAGGAAGTCCTGATGACACCTACCCAAGGTGGTCTGGGTACAGTTTGGTTTTATATGTTTTAGGAGACATGAGACATCAATCAATGTAGGTAAGAGGTACATCAGTTCGGTCCAGAAAAGTGGACACAACTCAAAGCAAGGGGGCTTCCAGGTCACAGGTAGGTAAGAGAGACGGTTGCATTCTGTTGAGTTTCTGATAGGTCTTTACAAAGAAGGCAATCAGAATATGTATCTATCCCTGTGAGCAGAGGGATGACTTTGAATAGAATGGGAAGCAGATTTGCCCTGAGTGGTTCCCAGGTTGAAGGGACCCAAGATACTTTCCTTTCACAGCTATGACAGCCTCCCGGCCTGGAACAAGAGCTGAATCATCAGAACTATACAAGTCATGACATTTCAATCCCTTAGTTTTATACTCTGAATAAATAGTTGTGTGTATGTGTGTGTGTGTGTGTTTGTGTGTATTTTTAAGTGCCCAGTACAAGAGTGTTCTTAATTCAATTTGTCTTTACAAATGACTAAAACAGTTTTTGTTTGTTTGTTTGTTTGACACAGTCTTGCTCTGTTGCCAGGCTGGAGTGCAGTGGCATGATCTTGGCTCACTGCAAACTGCAATTTCTGCCTCCTGGGTTCAAGCAATTCTCCTGCCTCAGCCTCCTGAGTAGCTGGATTACAGGCACATGCCACCACACCCAGCTACTTTTTGTATTTTTAGTAGAGATGGAGTTTCACCATGTTGGCCAGGATGGTCTGGATCTCTTGATTCGTGATCCGCCCCCCTCAGCCTTCCAAAGTGCTCCTGTCCCTAAGATAATCTTATGCTCCCCTTGCCATGATTGAATTTTAGACAGGTCTTTCCCTGTCTTGGCTCCTGACCTTCCTTTTTCTTAGAGAATTTACTTTAGAAAACTTATAATTGTACATTATTTCCATGTACTTTTTCAAAACTCTCTTGCTAGTTTTACAGCCCAATATTGTCTTTCTCAAGGACCTTGAAGTCATTCATTTGAATAAATGTAACCATCATGTAAGATAGGGCCTCTATCTCTCAGCCCATGTGGGAGGGTAGGAGCCTAATTTAATGAGCATGAATTAGCAAACACAGGTGGCCTAATCACAGAGAAAAACATTGGTAAGTTCAGAAATAATTCAACATTCTTGGAACACATTCCAGTGACCAACCTCAGAAGTAGGCAAGGAGAACTCCCAGGCAGGAAGGCTAGTCTGAGACCTATGACAGGATAAAAAAGTAGAAACAAATGATTATATAGAGTAAATAACGTATTTCCACACTGTTTTGAGAAGGAGACCTACTAAGACACACAAACATAGAAAGATTACGGAGCATACCCTTCCAATACATGACCACTAAACCAATATAATTTTATATCATTATAATGACATCGTAATTACAACAGATTCAACTGAAAGAGTTTCAAGTAGCAGATTCTTTTTGAGAAGAAGCACATAAGGAAGTCTCGAAGTTAAGAGACGAGACAAAAACAGGGACATTAGAGGAACTTGAAGCCTCTGGTATGTTTAACTACCACAAACATTAAACCCAGTCCAAACACTAGACAGATTAATATAAAACCTCATTTTGAAAGGCCTATTCAATATAATTCCTATACTGGTTAAAACATGTCTAGCATAAAACAAAAAATAAATGATGAGCTATAGAAAAAGCTTTTAAAAAATCACATAAAACGTTAAATTAAAACAATGCAGGAATAGAGGAGGAAAAGAAACAAAAAGTGCCCAAATCAGAAAGTAGCTACAAACATGTTAGACATTAATCTAGTTGTCGCCACAACTCTCAATATGAATGGTCTAAACACACGAAAACAACATGCCAGTCAAAACAGAGAGGGTTAGTGTTGAAACAACCACAACAACAAAAAAGACCCAACTATATGTTTTATTTTAAAAAGCCAATTTAAATTAAAAGACTCAGAAAGGTTAAAAATAAAGGGATGAAGACAGTACAATAACACTAAAACAAAACAAGTGAAAACTGAAATAACTATGTCAAGGATACTACCTTAAGACAAAGCACTCCCAAAAGTGTGAGACTGTAACAATTGAACATCAACATACCTGAGGCAAAAACTGAGAACTGAAAGGAGGTATAAGTCCACCAGTACGGTCAATAATAAATCAAGGAGGCAGTGATTAAATAAGGATACAAAGGACCTAAACAGTACCATTAATCAGTTGACTTAATTGACATTTTTAGAATACCCCATCAACAGCAGTAGAATACACATTCAACTCTATTTTGCATACAGCATTCACCAGGATGGAGCACATTCTGTGGCATAAAAGACACCACTCATATTTGAAAGAATAGAAACCTCAGAGTGCAGTAAAATTAAACTACAAATCAGTAACACAAGGAAAACTAAAAAAATTCCCAAGAATTTTGAAATTATACCAAATAACATACCAAATAACCTATGAATAAAAAAAAAATGAGTCATGAAAACCAAAATGTGATTCTTTAAAAAGACGAAGAAAATTAATAAACTAAAAAACAGAATAAGAAATAAAAGAGGAAGCATAAGCCACCAATATAAAAAATGAATGTCATTTCTAATAATTTCATAGGCATTTTAAAAAGTTAATACTATAAGTAACTCTATGCTTAAAAAATTAATAGCAAAGATAAAATTGATCAGTTCCTTGGAACACACAAACTATTAAAATTTGCATTAAGAGAAATAGTTCGCCAGGCGCGGTGGCTCAAGCCTGTAATCCCAGCACTTTGGGAGGCTGAGGCGGGCGGATCACGAGGTCAGGAGATCGAGACCATCCTGGCTAACATGGTGAAACCCCGTCTCTACTAAAAAAAGTACAAAAAACTAGCCGGGCGAGGTGGCTGGCGCCGGTAGTCCCAGCTACTCGGGAGGCTGAGGCAGGAGAATGGCGTAAACCCGGGAGGCGGAGCTTGCAGTGAGCTGAGATCCGGCCACTGCACTCCAGCCTGGGTGACAGAGCCAGACTCCGTCTCAAAAAAAAAAAAAAAAAAAAAGAGAAATAGCTAATGTATTTATAATATAATTTTAATATAATATCAACTTTTCCAAAGACAAAAAACAACACAAAACCTTACCAGGATCAAAGGTTTTACATGTGCAATCTACCAAACATTTGAAGAAAAAATAATTGTAGTTCTCCTCCATGTCTTCAAAAAACGAAAAAACAAAAAGAAACAGTAACACTTTTTACTCATTTTATGGGGCCAGCGTTATAATACTATCACCATAAAATACGTCATAACAAGAAAACAACAGCTACTTTCAAAAGTAAAAAGTACACAAAATTGAATAGCATTATTAAGAAATATTTTAACTTTATGTCAACTTATATTGAAACTATAAGTTTGTTGATTTCTAAAGTCAATATACAAAAACTCATTCCTTTTTTATATGCCAGGAATAAAAAATAGATTTGAAAAATTTTAATAGTACCATTTACAATGTCACTGAAAAAAAAAAAAGAGACATAGGTAAGATTAACAAAATGTCACAGATTTTTTTTTTTTGTAGAAAAATAAAATGCACTGAAGAAACAAATAAAAGATTTAAAGAAATGAACCACTATAACCATTATTCATTGTCCATGGTTTGGAAGAAGCATTATTTATTTTCCATATATTGGAAAATACAATATTGTTGAGATATCATTTCTCAACCTGATCTATATAATCTATTGCAACCCCAAACAATATCCATTGAACTACTTTGTAGATACTCAAAAACTGATTTTAAAATTAATGTCAAAACATAAAACACTAAGAATAGTTAGCACAATACTGAAGAAGAACAAAAGTTGAGAACTCATAGTACCTAAGTTCGAGACTTACTATAACACTTAATATAAAACTACAATAATAACAACAACATAATGTCAGTGAAAGTATATACCAAATTTGGATACAGATCATTGGGATAGAATGGAGAGTCTAAAACCAGATCCAGACAAATATGGCCAACTGATATTTGACAAAAGAGAAAAAACAATGTGATGAAGAAAAGATAGTCTTTCAAAAACGGTGTCAGTACAGTTGGACATTTCTCAGAAAAAAAAAAAGAATATAGAAACAGACCTTAGGCCTTAGATCTTAAATAAAAGTTATTTCAGATAGATTGAAGACATCATGCTAAAGTCAAAAATACAGACCATCTACAGTAAAAACTAGGATAAAGTCTGTATGACCCTAGACTTACTGATATTTTAAGATAAAACACCAAGAGTGTAATCCCCAAAAAAGAATATATATATATATAGTACTGGATTTAATATTTATTAATATTAAAAACTTTTGCTCTACAAAACACAGTTAAAAATATGGACAAGTCATAAGATAGGAGAAAATTTTTGCAATTTATATATCTGAGAAATTACTTGAATCCAAAATATACAAAGACTTCTTAAATATCAACAATAAGGAAATAATAAATCCAATTTGATTAACAAAAGATCTCAACATACACCATACCATAAAAGAAATGTAGGTGGCAACCAAGCATATAAAAATACGTTCATTATTATTTTTCATTATGAAAATGTGTATTGAAATAATAAGACACCACTTTTGAAAATACACATAGCTGAAAATTCCAATTTTTGAAAGAATGTGAAACAACAGAAACTTTCAATTATTGCTTGTATGAATACAAATTAGTATAGTAATTTTGGAAAGCAGTTTTTCAGTATCTTAAGCAATAAATGAAGTCTTACCGTAAGAGCCAACAATCACATTCTGAAGTTCTTTGATTTAAAATGTATGTTCTCTCAAAATTTGCATGTGAAGGCTATAATACTTTATTCACAATAGCCAAAAACTGGAAACAACTATGATGTATTTCAGTAGGTGAGCTGATACATTGCACTACATACATAAAGTAAAATAATATTCAGCAATATAAAGGAATGACCTAGTAAGTTACAGAAAACATTACATTTTAATATATATTGATAGGTAGAAGTCAGTCTGAAAGTCTACTGTGTAATACTATATAATTCCTTTTATATAGCATTCTAGAATAACAAAGTTATAGAGATGGTAAAAGATGAGTGATTGTCAGGGATTGGGAGGAGGAAGGTTGAAGATGTCAAGCACAGGGGATTTTTTAAACTGATGACATTATTCTAATCATGTTGTGGTGGAGATATAACACTATGCATTTGTCAAAACCCATAGAACTTTACAACACAAAGTGGGAACTTATTGCATGCAAATTAAAAATAATCACTTTAGGAACTAAAGGAATCCAAGAATAGAATACAGAATATGACAAGTCAATCTGATGCTGTTACAAATGTATGAAACAACTGTGCTAAAGGGAGTTGGATAAATGGTGCTTTGTATATTAGTGGAAACTGTAAGTCTAAAGGCACCATATGTCCTGTCTTTAAGTGGAAAATATTGTTTCCCACAAAGAAAGGAATTATCAATTTTGAAATCACTATATGTAATTAAATTAATAACATAGTAATTGGATATTTAGTAAATAGTTTGCTAATGTTGGGAGGCAGATTTATTACTGTTGGAGTTTGAGGTGACATACACCCAAGGAAAGAATGCAAGAACGATAGATATGGTACTAAATTAGAGGTGGAGACATAAAAATGAACTCATATTTAGCCTAATTTAGACACAGATGAATATACAGTATAATACAGATATCTATATATTTACATGGATTAGCATACACATATTCTTTTCACATCTGTCAGCTGAATTGGCCTAGCAGCAGAAACACTTCACTATCGAATAGCACATAGAGTCCTTAGATCTTGGTTTTCAACACCATTCTTCAATCAAATGGATCAAGGCATCTTAGAAAAATGCTTGATTTTAGCACTGGTGTAGGGAATACATAAGATGAGACTGAAGCATCTCACAGTATCAGAAGGTAAGAAAATACTGAACAAATATGCATGCACATGCACACACACACACAAACACACACACACACAATGAAAAGGATAGGTCCAAGTGACACAAGAGCTAAAGAACTTCCAACAGCCAAAGTTGAAGTGATTTGAGCAACAAAATGAATAACTTAGTATTGTATTAAAACTCAAAGAATACCACAAATACTCACAAGTTGACACTTACATAAATAAATGATTGTTAATAATTGCAAAATAGGAGAAAATAAATTAAAAAAAACTGCCAGTGATGAATTTCAAATTATTTGTGTAGACACTTGGCCCTTAAGATGAAACCTAACTTCCCATTCCGTAACTGCGGGCTATGCATAGTGATACCCTCCCGTGATCACAGAATAAAACGATGACAGACTAAAACTTCACAGTGAAGACACCTGACAAAGACTACCTCAGCTAGGCAATATAGCTAAATTAACAGTAACTGTGAGGTTGATATATGTGCTTTTTATATGGTATAATGAAAATGTCAGTTTTTTCCTTTGATCTTCCTCTCCAAACTGACAACCTTAGTCTAATCACAGAAAAACATCAGAAAAATTCTAGATGAGGGACATTTTACAAAATACTTGACCAGTACATGTGAAATCTATTGGCACAGTGATTCTCTGTTATCATGATCATCAAAAACGTTCACTGTGATCCCTTTTTCTAATAAAGATAATCAAAACATTATCTTATTATATAGATTATTATAAAGATAAACAACAAAACATGTTGTTACATGTTAGGGAAATAAACTTGAATGAACTGTACAAGAGGTATCAAATGCCAGTATTGGCGGCGGGGCCAAGATGGCCCACTGGAAGCAGTGGTGGGCAGAGGCTCCCATCGAAAAGAACCGTAATAGTGTGCAAATCCTGCAGTGCTAACCGAGGTATCTAGGTGGCCACAAGGCTCTCATAAGAACTGACTAGATGGCTGGTGTGACCCAAGGAGAGGAAGGAAGGCCAGTGAGGTGTGGTGGCCCACCTGAGAGACACACGGGGCAGGGGAGACCCACCCCGCAGCCAGGGAAGGCAGTGAGTGAGCATGCTTCCCCGCCTGGGAAAATGTGCTTTTTCCTTAGAATTGTGCAACCCATGGATCAAAAGATCCCGCTTGTGAGCCCACGCCACCGAGGTCTAGGGTCCCAACTACGGAGCTGCGCAGATTCTCAACAGCCTTTATTAAGCTAGAATCTGCTTAAGCCTGTGGAGCTCCCGGGGGGAGGGGTGACTGGCACCACAGCTGCCACTGCCTGCTGTCTAAGCTCTTTGAGTTCCTTGCAGAAGGGACGGCAGCCAACACTGGGACTGATAGCTGCCTAAAGCACTACGTTCCCAGGGCAAGAGAAGGGCAGCATCCATCTTTATAGCTCCAGGTTGTGCTTTTCGCCGGCTGGACCCAGGAAGGCTGGACTGCTTGGTCCCAGGAGGTATCCCGCTCACAGCCCAACACGCCAGCTGTGGCAGACTGCAGACAGAGCGCCTCTTCACGCCTGACGGTGACCCATCCCTTCTCATGGGTGGAGCCTCCCTACAGGAACTCCAACAACTCCAGCCAGGGGCTCAGGGACAGAACTCCGATCTCCCAGGGCCTGAGCCCCTAGGGGCAGGGGGTGGCCACAGTCTCTGCAGACCAGCAGACTTAGTCATTGCTCCTGGTAGTTTTGAGGAATCCAGGCAGCACAGAAGAGTGAGTTTTTCCCCCAGCAAAGCATACCCCCTCCACCAAGGAACAGTCAAGGTACTTCATTAAATGCCGCTTATTCTCCGTGCCACCCAACTGGGTGAGACCCTCCAACAGGAGGTGTCAGGCACGCTATACAGGAGCAACCCTAGTGGCATCAGGTGGGTGCCTCTCGAGGTCAGAGATCCCAGAGGAAGGAACAGGCACCCATCTTTTCTGTTCTGCAGCCTCCTCATGTGACATCTCCAGGCACAGGAGTGAACCAGATGAATAGGGCCTGAAGTGAACCCCAGGAAAACCACAGCACCCCTACAGAAGAGGGACCTGACCATTCCTAGAAAAACAAATAACAGCAAACAACAACAGCATCAACAACAAAAAGATTCCCCACAAAAACCCCATCCGAGGGTCAGCACCTCAAGGATCATTACTAGACAAACTCATGAAGATGAGAAAGAATCGATGAGAAAACGCTGAAAACCCAAAAGACCAGAGTGCCTCTTCTCCTGCAAATGATCACAACGCCTCTTCAGCAAGTGCACAGAACTGTACAGAAGATGAGATGGACGAATTGACAGAAGTAGGCTTCAGAAGGTGGGTAACAACAAATGCTGCTGAGCTAAAGGAGCATGTTCTAACCCAATGCAAAACAGCTAAGAACCCTGATGGAAGGTTACAGGAGCTGCTAAATAGAATAACCAGTTTAGAGGGGAACATAAATGACCTTGATGGAGATGAAAAATACAGCACAAAAACTTTGTGAACCACACACAAGTACCAATAGCCAAATCGACCAAGCAGAGGAAAGGATTTCAGAGATTGAAGACCACATTGCTGAGTTAAGGCATGCAGACAAGATTAGAGACAAAAGAATAAAAAGGAACAAACAAAGCCTACGAGAAATATGGGACTATGTAAAAAGACTGAACCTACTATTGGTTAGAGTACCTGAAAGAGATGGAGAGAATGGAACCAAGTAGGAAAACAAACTTCAGAATATTATCCAGGAGAACTTCCCCAACCTAGCAAGGCAACCCAACATACAAATTCAGTAAATATAGAGAACATCACTAAGATACTGCATGAGAAGATCAACCCCCAAACACAGAATCATCAGATTCTCCAAGGTTGACATGAAGGAAAAACTGTTAAGGGCAGCCAGAGAGAAAGGCCAGGTCACCTACGAAGGGAAGCCCATCAGCCTAACCCTACAAGCCAGAGGAGAGTTAGGGGCTAACATTCAACATCCTTGAAGAAAAGAATTTTCAACCCAGAATTTCATATCCAACCAAACTAAGCTTCATAAGCAAAAGAGAAAATAAAATCCTTTCCAGACAAGCAAATGCTGAGGGATTTCATCACTACCAGGTGTGTCTTACAAGGGCCCCTGAAGGAAGCACTACGCATGAAAAGAAAAAGCTGGTACCACCCACTGCAAAAACATGCCAAAATATAAAGACCAATGACACGATGAAGCAACTGCACCAATTAGTGTGCAAAATAACCAGGTAACATCATGATGACAGGATCAAATTCACACACAAAAATATTAATCTTAAATGTAAATGAGCTAAATGGCCCAATTAAAAGACACAGACTGGAAAATTGGATAGAGTCAAGACTCATCAGTGTGCTGTACCTGATAGGTCTCACATGCAAAGATACACATAGGCTCAAAATAAAAGGATAGAGGAATATTTACCAAGCAAATGAAAAGGAAAAGATGCCCTATGTAATACACAGTGCTGGGAAAACTGCCTAGGCATATGCAGAAAACTGAAACTGGACCCCTTCCTTAAATCTTATGCAAAAATTAACTCAAGTTGGATTAAAGGCTTAAAAGTAAAACCCAAAAACATAAAAATCCCAGAAGAAAACCTAGGCAATACCATTCAGGACATAGACATGGGCTAACACGTTGTGACAAAAACGCCAAAAGCAATTTCAACAAAAGCCAGAATTGACAAATGGGATCTAATTAAACTAAAGAGCTTCTGCACAGCAAAAGGAACTATCATCAGAGTGAACAGGCAACCTACAGAATGGGGGGAAATTTTTGCAATCTATCCATCTGACAAAGGTCTATTATCCAGAATCTACAAGAAACTTAAATAAATTAAAAAAAAAAAAAACTATCAAAAAGTGGGCAAAGGATACAAACAGACACTTCCAAAAGAAGACATTTACGTGGTCAACAAACATATGAAAAAAAAAACCCTCATCATCACTGATCATTAGAGAAATGCAAATCAAAACTACAATGAGATACCATCTCACACCTGTTAGAATGGCAATCATTAAAGAGTCAAGAAACAGTAGATGCTGGCGAGGCTGTGGAGAAATAAGACCGGTTTGACACTGTTGATGGGAAAGTAAATTAGTTCAACCACTGTGGAAGAGGGTGTGGTGATTCCTCAAGGATCTAGAACTGGAAATACCATTTGACCCAGCAATCTTATTACTGGGTATATACCCAAAGGAATATATATCATTTAACTATAAAGACACATGCACACGTATGTTTATTGCATTACAATTTACAACAGTAAAGACAAGGAACCAACCCAAATGCTCATCAGTGATAAACTGGATAAAGAAAATGTGATACGTACACACCATGGAGTACTATACGCCATAAAATGGAATGAGTTCTTGTTATTTACAGTGACATGGATGAAGCTGGAAGCCATCATCCTCAGCAAACTAACACAGGAACAGAAAGCCGAACACCACATCTTCTCATTCGTATGTGGGAATGAAACAGTGAGAACACATGGCCACAGGGAGGAGAAGAACACACACCAGGTCAAGTCAGGTCATGGAGAGCTAGGGGAGGGAGAGCATTAGGACAAATAGCTAACGCATGTGGGGCTTAAAGCCTAGATGACGGATTGATAAGTGCAGCAAATCACCATGGCACACGCATACCTAAGTAACCAGCCTACACATTCAGCACTTGTATCCTGGAACTTGAAGTAAAATAAATAAATTTTAAAAAAGAATCTTGCAAAGTGGCCACTTATAAGAAAACTAACCTGGTCCTTGCAGATTCCAGAAGGAACTACTGATTTTTTTTATTCATCTTTGGCCTTTTGCTTTTGGAAGGGAATATTTACTCTGTTGAAAATGAAAGTCTTGATTTTAAAAATGCCACTATCAAATATTTTATTTACATTTAGAAAAGAGAATCATGTTTATTTAATTATGCATTATTGAATTATTAAATTAGTATTATTTTTGGTAGCTCTTTAGATATTATTTTTATTTTAGATACTTTTTATTTTAAATATTTTTATTTTAGGTATTATTATATAGACATCATTTAAACTCTTAAATATATTATACTTTATTTAAACATATGAAAATTTAATTAGAGGACAATTTAAATGCCATTTATAGAATACTAGATGTGAATTATATCAAAAACTACATATTTTTACTTCACATTCAAATTATGTGCAATCCATAATAATAGGGGATCAAGTATCTGCATTAGGAATGTCATTTTTCTAAGAATTTCTAAAGATTTATTAAATTTTGTTTGAATTAGACAAAATATTTTGCTAAATACTTTAACCTACACACTTGGATTTAAAAAACTGGGATATGCCAAGTTTTAAAAAGAAAGAAAACAAAGTAGTACTTGCAAATAAACAGAAGACATAGCTCAAGGTCCAGTCTCTGGAGAGGTGGAAAAGTGCCATTTGATGAAGTCGCTATTATAAATGAGACAGATGGACCGTGTACTGAATTTAGAGAGGAAAACCCTTGAATGATATGTAGAAAAATCAAGTTGGATAACTGCCACATACCATATATACATTTCAGGTAGATTATAAACTAAAATATGAATATTAAAGCTAATAGGAGAAAATGTAGGAGTCTCATGACCATAACGTAGATAAAGTTTGTTAAACAAAACTCAAACACTTCAAACTGTAGGGGAAAATATCGATACATTTTAATACATAAAAATTAAGAATTTCATTTGGAAACCACAGAAAACTATGACATGAAAAACTGGGAGATGATACTTTCAACATTTAAAATGGACACAGCATTAATTTCTGGAATGTCATGATATTACTACAAACTAATAATAACATAAAAACTTGAGTTTCAATATTAAAACTTGTGACAAGAACATGAAAAGTAAGTTTATGCAGAGAAAAATGTAATTGGCCAATAAATACAAAGAAAAAAATGCTAAAATTCACTAGTGAAAGAGAAATGCCGATTAAAATTATAGTACAACATGTTTACAAATTTAATATTAATAAATGTTTAATAGAAAATTTCAAGCATTGGTTATGAGAGACAATAGTAAATACTTATTAAGTCCATTGGTTTCTCAATATAAATAATATTGTCCTGTAAGTATCCAGATGTTTCAGGTTTGAAGAAGAATTTTAGATCTAATTTATCTGAAAATATAAAATTGAACTGAGTTGAAAATAGGAATAAAATACAAGCTGCCAGGAAATTAAAAACATAAATAAATAGGACAGTCATACAAGAATAAGAATACATTTTTCACTATGTATTGTGATTCTATTTGGTTGTTGTATTCTAAGTGACTCTTTATAACTAAAATGGTCAGATGCATTGTTCCCAAGGTAACTACTTCATTTACTACATTTATTACCATTTACTTTCTGTTCTTGACTCCATACAGGGGTGACATTGAATACAAATAGAAACTGCTTAACACAATTTAGGGGAGTATTTTAAAATACAAAATCGGCCACATAAATGGAATATAACCTTCAATTTGGTCACTTTTTTGGCAAGTAGAATTTAAAATATTTTAAAGAAACAAATGAAACAGCATAAGCACCCTTGACTCTCATCAGCTATAATTGATCACTTCGTTGTAAATTCTGTTGGAATAGCTTAGTGTTTTTCTATTTAGTTTTACTATGCAATCATTTATTGTCCATTCTGTACACGACCCCGTGCAAGATGTTGCAGCTAAAATAACTGAAAGGTGAGCTGTATTTTCCTTATGTGGTTGGAGAAACAAAACTCAGTCATATACACGCCAAAAAATATGACAAAACAAGAATATCTAGAATTGAGAACAGAAATGTAAAACTTAATGGGCAAGAGTTGATGTACCCATATATTTAATTTTATATCAATTTCTTGGACATAAAATGAATCCAAGAAATGAATGAAAGTGGTGGGTGAAAAATACAAGCAATAACAAATGAGGAAATTCTTCTGAAGTGTTGAAGAAATGCAGAATTATTATTGAAAATAAATACACCTGGAAAAGTGAACTAGAATGCAGGAGAAAAATGAGTTAAGCCAGAGAGAAACGAAGTAAGAGTATTGTCCTGAATCTCAATCTTGCGTCAACATATATGATTTTAGTGGGGAAAACAATTATATTATAATTGTTATAAGCATTGATATATCATTTGTAGTAATATAGGCATGAATTTACAAAAGTGTTGAACAACAGGACAGTGGCAATGGAGGGGAAGGAAAACATTTGGAGGAAAAAGTTTGAGAATGTAGAATGTGTGAATAGGAAGAAGAAATAGAGAAGAGAAGTTTGATAAAATTTAGATGTTGACTCTGAGTGAATAATATATTAACACTGGAGGAAAAATACTGGAAAGGAGACTAGTCTGAGAAAAAGATTAGTATCCAAAGTTTTTTTTTTTTTTCCAAGTACATTTGGAGTTGGTTATTGAAAATATGGGATGGTGGCACAAAGTATCAGAGCCTTCACAGAGAGAACACCTGTTTACAGGGAAAGGGAGAGGTGTAGAGTCCTAAAACCTTACAGCGCGTTGGAGCACGAGAAGGATGAAGTAGGCATCCATACTGGTGTCCGGAAGTAGCACTAAACTGCTGAAAGACATCAGAGCCTGAGCTGGGGAAACAGGCATTTGTGAAGGAAGTGGGTGGACATTCAATCTAAAATGAAGGGCTAGGCATCAAGGAATGTGAGACGTATGTCCACAGTGGGAAAAGGCTAGAAAAGAGGGTGTCATAAGCAACAAGAAATTGGTTACATACACACAATTTGTCAAGCAAGTATATTTAGTGAGAATAATGAGAGGGTATGTGTCTGTGTATGCGTGTGTGTGTGTGTGTGTGTGTATGCATGTATCTGTGGAGTTGTTTTTAAATATTAGAGAACGATAGTACAATTAGGGATAAAGTCTACAATGAATCCGGTGATACTGGGTTAGAATGAGAGGTACAAATGTAAATGCGTGGTTTTCAACATTGCTATCATGAATGTGAAACCCCAAAATTAATGTTGGAATCTAATCCCCATTATGGTGGTATTAAGCGATAGGGCTGCTTAGGAAGGAATTACATCGTGAGGGCTCTGCCTTTATTAATGCGATCAGTGCCATTGCAAAAGAGGTTGAAGTGAACTCCCTTGCCCTTCTGCGATCTGAGGAAAACAGCAACAAGGCACCATCTTTGAAGCCCTCACCAGACACTGAATCTACTGGTACCTTAATCTTGGACTTTCCAGGCTCCAGAAAGTTGAGAAAAGCATGTCTGTTGTTTGTAAATTGCCTAGTCTAAGATACTATGTTGTAGCAGACCAAACAAAGTCAAGTTTATAAAGATAGATAAGTTATCTTTATAAACTTGACTTTGTTTTAAAAGTTTTATAACATGTAAAACTTCTTAAATAAAACCTAGTAGTGGCACTCCTGTGATATATTATTATAATATGTCATCAAAGTTTCTTCAAGAGAATTATGGCAAATATTATATAGATCATCATACAGAAACATGAAAGAATAAAGATGCTGTAGGTGACTCTTTCAAATTATATAAGCAGTTATTTTTATAGAGTTCTTCTTTCGTCCAGTATGTAGAGCAAGTTACTACCTGAACATGAAGTTCCTATGAAAGATACACTCACATTACATGTATAAAATAATGATTATATAATTCAGACACAGTTCATTCATTGCATCTGTAGGAAAGATTTCTGCTAACTGCTAATTGCTAGAGACTAAACACTGTGTTTTGGATGAGGAGGGGATCATTTACTATTTCAATAATAAAAGCATTATGGGAATAAAGTTGATGGTGTCTAATGTACCTTGAAATGTGCCCTGAAGTAGATTTCTATTAGTCCAGCCAGGGACATGAAAGAAAACCGATTTTAGTTTTAAGTAATTTAGAAATCCCATAGTACTTCAATTTATTAGCAAGATAATATTAATAATAATAAGGTGGCTTCTAAGATGAAGAGGACAAAAATTTCCAATGTGAAGCGAAATGCATCTTAATGGCCTCATGTTGGTGTCAATTATATTAATTGTGGTACTAGTGACTCTTGACTACCAAGACTATCTCATGACAAGTGAAAACAAAAACATAATCAAACTTTCAATTACATAAATTTGAATATTTAACTGATATTGTTAACTCCTTAAAATGTTGAAACAACTATTACGAAAAGAAAATTATTCTAATTCTGAAGGATTAAAATTTATAAAATAAAACTGTGGTAAAAGTGGCCAGCCTCGCTCAGAGGATAATAACAAATTATGTATTATAATTTTGGGCACCAAAGGTAACTCACTAGTCATGATGGAAAGTTAGCTTTCCAAGTGATTCGTTGGTAGTGATAAACTTGTTTGCAGTTACCTCCATCAAATCCTTTATGGCTATATCTCTTGAGATATGTTCAGAATCCAAGGACTTCTCATTGTGTTCATTTGTCCCTATCCTCTTGTAAGCTGCTGTCTTTTCTTGTGCAATGAATGTAATATATCCTAAAGGCTTCTCTTATTCAGACTTTGTCTGTATGCCTCCTATGCATTGACCCCACATTCAACATAGAAGCTAGAGTTATTCTTTTAAAATTTGTTAGATCTTATCACTCTTTTGAACCCTGCAGGTTCTCTCCATTCCATTGAAGACAAAAAAATCAGAATCCTTCTCTAGCCTCCAGAAGATGACCTTATCTGACCCCATTGCCTCTCTGATCTTATCCCCTACTACCCTGCTTCACAGCTCACTCTGCTCCTGTCACAGCAGCTTACCTGTTCCTTATATGCATGGCTAACTACCTCACAAATTTTACTGTTTTTGTTTGATGATGCCTAACCTATTTAATGCTGTAAACTGCTCTCCTATCACACTCAAAAAATCACCACTATTCTCTCTCTCTTTTTTGTTCCCCATAACTCTTACTGCTTTCTAACATACAATATGATTTACTTGCTTATTCTTCATATTGTTTGTTGCATCCTTTTGTGCTAGAAAAGGGATATTTGAAATGGTGTGCTGGCAAATTGGCTGAAAAAGAAAGCCAAGCCTTGTATTGTTTGCACAATTTTCATGTTGTAAAATATTCCCATCATGGCTGATTTTAAGCTAACAATGGCAATGTTTCAAAAACCGAATCAAAGCATCCTAAATATTTATCAATCTGTTCTAGTAAGTTGTGGTTTCCCAACTCTAGCCTACCATTGAATATCTATGTGTTTTATTCACTAATACATCCCAAGTGACTATAAAAATGCCTGGCAGTAATAGGTGCTCAATAAATTGGAATGAATTCATGGCTAAATTAGCAAAATTGTTGCCTCAAAGTATTTCTTTTAATTTATATCTCCCTAATTAGAAAGACTATTAATTTTGATACACAATATATTTCTCTTCAATTATTATTATATTCAAGTTTAAATGATTACTATCTTCCAGAATCACAAGTGGCAGATTTACACATAAATTTATAAATCTGATTAGCACATATATCTATTTTTGTCTGTATCTTAAAAGTAAGTGTAACATAAACCAGTAATTCTCTCCACTTATATCAGAATTACTGCATTCATTTGTAATTAGATTTTTATGAGTAGTAAATTAATGAAACTGATCTTTAGTCTTTAAATTGTTAAATGCTTTTGTATATTTCTTAGCTTCATAAATAATCGGGATTGTATATATTGTATTTTTCACATGGGGTGTGTCTGCAGTCACGTTGTACGGTCCAATACACTTCTTTTCAAACTTCAGTACAAATGTAAGCCTCATTTTCAAAGTATGCTTTTATTAAAATCATTTCAAATTTTTGTCTGTTATAAATTTAGTAATAAACAATTAACATTATATCTATATTTCATAATTTTCAAAGCAATGATTAAATCTCATTTCAGATTCTGGGTGCACATAATAAGAATTCCTTTTTTAATTGTTTTTAACCTACATTATACCCTGAAATTTGCTTTTGGTTTCCTGACATCATTTAATCTTTTTTACATAGTCATATCTGAAGTCATATCAAAAGTTGACATTGTGTGTGTGTGTATATATATATATATATATATATGATTAAGTTAAACAGGTTGTCTAGTTACTATTACTATTAAAAATAATTAATGGTTTTTTGTCTGAGAAAGAAAATACCACATAAATAAGCAACAAGACAAAAAAGAAACCTGACATTTTAAAGAAAATAATATATTTTATATTTTAAAGTTAAATAACTGAAAAGCCACAATAACATCAGTTTTACATACAAAAATTAGAAATGTTATAAATTGAAGGTAAGTTAACAATACAAATTTCTAAGGTGTTATACTTTTAATGTGATAAGTAGTTCCAAATAAAAAGGCTTTAATGTGGAAGACTTTCAGATATGTAAAGCAGAAAATGACTAACAGTTGTTGGAAGCATGAAAGAAATGAATTTCCAGGAATGAAAACATGAATTTCCAGATGTTGGATTGGAGAATGGCCTCACAAGTCCAATTTCAATCTCAAGTGGTATTGAACAGCGCTGTGTCTAAGTTGTTATTCTCTCTTGTTTATTTATTTAAATAACTTGCTATCACCTTGAAAATTACTTTATATTCTATTTTCATAACCGATTAGAAATCTCTTTAATGTATTTATGACCTGGAAATTATCTAAAACATTTTCATATACCATCAGAAATGAAAGACAGCCTTTATGCCAAAACCAAAATTGTGACTTTTGCAGAAAACACGAAATTATTCTGTCAAGCAGATCAACACATGGAGAAGATGGGCAAAACATATAGCAACTGCCTTTTCCTGGAAGGTCCATCAGTTTGTAAAAAATCTGATATGCCTTTAGAATAATCAAGAGTTTCTGATATATGAGTTAACAATCAGATACAATTATACTTGGTTATGAACAGAAAACCTGACTCTTTCTCTCTATAATATGTATACATATTAGTTTTCTTGTTGCATCACCATTTTTAACCTCCTTTTGTATTCCATAAAATCATACATTGAACTATTGCAATTTTATAATATATTTAATATCTGATAGATGCATAATCTAATAGATGCATATCCCCTTCACTTTTTTTTTCTTCTTCTTTTTGAGACAGAGCTTCTTTCTGTGGCCTAGGCTGGAGTACAGTGGCACTATCTCGACTCATTACAACCTCTGCCTCCCGGGTTTAAGCGATACTCCTGCCTCAGCCTCCGGAGTAACTGGGATTACAGGCATGCACCACCATACCTGGCTAATTTTTGTTTTTTGTTTTTTTTTTTTTTTTTGAGACGGAGTCTTGCTGTGTCGCCCAGGCTGGAGTGCAGTGGCCGGATCTCAGCTCACTGCAAGCTCCGCCTCCCGGGTTTACGCCATTCTCCTGCATAGAGATGGGATTTCCTGATATTGGTCACACTGATCTTGAACTCCTGACCTCGTGATCCACCTACTGTGGCCTACGAAAGTGCAGGGATTACAGGTGTGAGCCACTGCACCTGGCTTCCCTTTACTTTAATAATTTGTTTTTTTCTGTTTTCTCCAAAGTATTGTGAGTAGTAATAATATTGCTGTTTTTTCCAGAAGGAATTTAGAAACATTTTCATGTTTTGCCAAAAAAAAAAAAAAGTTTCCAGGAGACATTGAGATTTTATTTACAAGTGACCATGTTAATGGCCAGTATTGTTAAATAAACAACTTTTCATTGCTAAATTAATAAATTGCTAGTGCTCTCTAACCTGTGGCATGCTCATAATTGGAAGCCATTACTTTGATTTCCGATTTCATTTTAATATGTCTGATGTGTTTCCCACTGAAGCATCATATAGACCTCTCACCATAGATGATTTTCTGCTTTTGTGATAGATGATTTTCCATCTCTTTGAAATTTACCCAAAGGTGCCTAAAGTGATTTTATAACCCACGTAGTCTAAGTAATAAATCATATTATCCCAATCCCATACCCCAAATTTTATGTATTTATGCTCTGGTATTTGGATAGTCTGTAAAATGATTGACTACTTTTTAGTGTTCATTATGAGAAGAGCCTACATGTATATATATAATAACAGACAAACCAAGTGACAAAACATGGAGACACGTATTGTGCAATGTACAAAGGTTCAGGAGTTAATTTCAAATATCTGACTTTGAGTGTTTTCTTAACAATGGTGACATTTCACTGAGCTTCAACATCTAGCTTAGTAACTGTGTGAATGCTAACATCTATATAATAAATTGCTTTATTTATTTATCAGGTAAAACTTTTTAAATAGGTAGAGAATATATTTCCTTGTTTTTCCCCAATGTAACACAGCACATTGGTTCAATGATGACTAAATGAAATATACCAAGTATGTGGGAGGAGAGAGAGAATGCTTATTAAAATGATAAGATCTAAAATGAAATACTCAAGTTAAAATGAAAGAATGACATTTTAAATAAAAAGCAACTTTAATTAGGCTACCAAATACTTAAACTAATCTAAGTTGGCATAGTATCTTATGTATTTTACTGTGCATATTATTCAGCGAAGCATGCTAAGTTCTTATGTATATGCTGTCCTTGTTATGTTTTTCCACAACTATATACATATATATTTACATATATACTAAAGACATACATAAACTCTGTTAAAGAAATGCATTTTATTGAAACTTTATTGAAGAAATATATATTATTCAACATATTTTTACATTTCTGTAAAATAAGTTGGAGTATGTGCAAAAATTTCTTATATGCAAAACTTTGAAAATTAATTTAAGGATTTACAATCATGATTATAAATAGATTAAATGAAAAGAAAGTGTTAAAACAAATACAACAAAAAAGTGTATCAAAAATGCCAATAAATTATGACAATTTACATAAAAATAACAATGTTATTGACAAACACAGATACAGAAATTGACAAAAGATAGAAAACCTGAATTTTTCTATACCTTACAACCTACTCAAAAATGACCTCAATCATCAATTCTTCCAAATATTTAAATAAAACACAATATACAATTTACTTACACCCTTTCAGAATGTAGAGAAAGAGCGAACATTTTCCAACACATTTATGACCCTAGGACTTTAAGAACCAAATCTAAAAAAAACTTTCAAATGAAGAAAATTACAGACCAATATTCCTAAAGAAAATCCATGCAAAAATCCTGAATAATATTAACAAATAAAATAGAGCTATAAATAAAAATGTTATTTATTAAGACATTTGAATATTTAACAATGAAAAAAGATAATCTCAACAAATGATAAACCACAATTGATAACATTTAAAAACCAATCTTCAAAAATAAACACAAGTAATTAAGCCTAGAAAGAAATTTCCTCAGGTTGAGGTGCTTACAAAAATATTTTAAGCTAATATGCTACTGAATGATAGACTTTGTATCCTAAGTTGAAAGATATCAACAATCAAATAGCAGTATTCTCAACATTTGTTAGAGCTTGTAGCAAATGCAGAAACATAAAACATAGACACATTTTTAAAAGGAAGAGATAAATTGTCTTTCGTGTATAGATGACTGTTTATATAAGAAAATCTAAAGAAATCTACAGATACTTATTAAAAATTGTTAAATTTTGTGACATGAATAGGTCAACATACAACATCAATTGTACTTACATATGTTATTGAAAATTTGACGGCCAGGCGCGGTGGCTCAAGCCTGTAATCCCAGCACTTTGGGAGGCCGAGACGGG
>NW_012121043.1:8781578-8785124 GCF_000951035.1 Colobus angolensis palliatus | reverse complement strand
GGGGTTTCACCGTGTTAGCCAGGATGGTCTGGATCTCCTGACCTCGTGATCCGCCCGCCTCAGCCTCCCAAAGTGCTGGGATTACAGGCGTGAGCCCCCGCACCTGGACAGTCCTGGTGAATTCTTAAGGATTTGTCCGCCCATTCCTGTCTAGTGACTCTTTCCCTGCCTCTGGTAGTATTCTTATGTAAATTCACTAATCAGTACTAAAGTCTCAAGAGTAATCTTTGTGAGGTGCTTTCCCCATGTGCGCAGCTTTCTCTTCTGTGCTAATATCTCATTTTTAGTATTTTGTCCCGTAAATAATAGCTTCTATCGAAAGAAGCAAGCAGTATTATAGTACAAACGTTTCTGAAGGAAGGACGTTTTGACATTATATATTAAGTCTTTAAACATGTTCAGAGCCTTCTTAATAAGAACATTTTGAGAAATGTTACTTTAGGAAATAAAACTGTGCATGAAGACTTATGAATAACACAGTATATTAAAATTCTATTTATAAAAATAAAAATTAAAGGTATCCGATGCGTCCCCCCTACCAAAAAAAAAAACAAAACTATAAAGCAGAGTACCTCCTTTTAACAAAATAGTAGTCTACAATTAAAGTCATGTTTTGAATGCTGTTTGGTTCTATGGGAAAATGTGCTGGTATAGTATTACATGAAGAAAAATACAGTTTCCTGGGAATATGATGGTTTAGGTAGTCTGATAGCCTTAAAAAAAAAAAAAAACACTGAATACTTAAATATAAAATGTGCTTTCAAAAATCCGTTGAGTCTTAAAAAGATTTTTATGGTTAAGAATGGGGGATAAAAAAGAACAAAAAGTATATAAAGTGTTAAATCCATTAATAATATAGAAAATATAGAATAGTGTAAACGTAGCCCTGGAGTCTGCTACACACACAGAGTTATTATTTCAAAAACATGTTGAAATAATATGTTGTCTGTTGTATGAAGAAACAGACAACAAAAACATTATCTTGAAACTAGGCAGTTGCTTTAAGAATGAGGCTGGTACTGGGTCTGGTGTTATACCTGTAATCTCAGCTATTGCAGAGGCTGAGGCAGGAGGGTTACCTTAGGGCAGGAGTTCAAAGCGGCATTACTGTATGCTCTATGATCATAACTGTGAATGGTCTCTGCATGCCAGCCTGGACAACACAGCAAGACTCCATCTCCAAAAAAAAAAAAAAAAATTAATAAAATATAATGCAACCAGAGACCTGGAGAACTCATGAACACTGAACAGTCTTAATGAAGGTTTCTGAGTCTACCATTATTGTGCTTCACTATAAATGAAGCAATACATTAAAAATGGACCTTGAGCTATTGTGTTCTAGATTCCTGGCAGAAGTAATTGCTGCCTCCTCCACAGCTGCTCCACACTCAATAAGCCTGTCTGCACAGCAAAATATGGAGTGCAGCTGTTGCCAACACCTCATTTTTGGGAACCCACTTAACCAATTGCATTGCCACCAAAATTTGTCATTTGCCCTTCTACTGTGTATTACAACTTCATTTGAATTGCAGATCAAAAATTCCATCTAGAAACTGAGCTTCAAGAGAAACCGGAAACACATTTTGTAAAAAATATTTTTTATTTTTCCAATCTCTTGAAATGGCACAAAGATTAAATGGTGGTTAAATGATCCAATACAAGGGTTGTATATTTTTTACATCTTCTTATTTAATCTATGTGTTCTAAGTAGCCTAAAATTATTTATATTGTTTACATGTTATCTTTTAAAATGTTTGTTATACGTGAAACAGATACAAAATAATTAAGTATGTGTAATTACTGACAATCAGAATTAAATATTCATGTTCTCACCACGCAGCTTAATGACTGAATTTTGCAGTCTCTTTAATATCCCTTGTTCCCTCAGCAGCTGCAGCACTTTCTGTCCTCGTTGAACTTCCTGTCACCCACACAACTACAAACTTGATATTGTGTTTGTCATTTTATTGGTTTTTCATTAGTTTTATAACAAATTTATTTATTTAAAATGCAGATTTTTATGTGTTGAATATTGAATCTTTTAGTAAATGGCAAGTTTGTATTCCATTCAATTTTCAGAATCTTGGAATACCTTTATGTGAATGTATGTAGTTGCAATTCATCAATTTTTTATTGTTATATACTTTTTTGTTGTAAGAATAAAAAGCACCATTTCATATGCATTAACCTATTATTGGACAATAGTTGCTCCCAGCACACAGCTATCAGAACATTGCTGCTGTGAGTTTTAACGGATGCAATAATCTCTCAAGAAATATTTTTTAAGATTTATGTTGTCATCAATTTGTGGGTTATTAAGTCAGTTTAATGGTCATAAGAATCATTTAAAAGAATAACATAGAGAGAGGAAATGAAGCATATTAACAAAATATGAGGATTCCTGGGCAAGATGGCTGAATAGGCATAGCTCCGGTCTGCAGCTCCCAGTGAGACCAAAACAGAAGGCGAGTGATTTCTGCATTTCCAACTGAGGTACCTGGCTCATCTCATTGAGACTGGTTAGACAGTGGGTGCAACCCACAGAGGGCGAGCTGAAGCAGGGTGGGGCATCGCCTCACCCGGGAAACGCAAGGGATCAGGGGACTCCCTCCTTTAATCAAGGGAGGGGGTGAGGGACCTGCCGTGAGGGACAGTGCTATCCAGCCCAGATACTCTGCTTTTCCCATGGTCTTCACACCTACAGACCAGGAGATTCCCTTGGGTGTCTACACCACTAGGGCCCTGTGTTTCATGTAGAAAACTGGGTGGTTGGGCCGGGTGCGGTGGCTCATGCCTGTAATCCCAGCACTTTGGGAGGCCGAGATGGGCGGATCACGAGGTCAGGAGATCGGACCATCCTGGCTAACACGGTGAAACCCCGTCTCTACTAAAAAATACAAAAAAAAAACTAGCCGGGCAAGGTGGCGGGCGTCTGTAGTCCCAGCTACTCAGGAGGCTGAGGCAGGAGAATGGCGTAAACTCGGGAGGCGGAGCTTGCAGTGAGCTGAGATCAGGCCACTGCACTCTAGCCCCGGCGACAGAGCAAGACTCCGTCTCAAAAAAAAAAAAAAAAAAGAAAATTTGACTATATGAATTTTTAAAAATTATAACAACATTAAAGTCAAATATTAAAGAATATATTTTTGGAAAAATATGAAAGACCTCTAGGGTCAAGATGACCAAACATTGATTTCTCCTTACATTTAGTTGTATTTTTCTGTTTCTTTGTATGCTGGTAATTTTTGTCTTCAACGTTAAACATTGTGATTTTAGTTTATTGGTTGCTGGACAGCATTTTTATGATTTAAAAAATATTCCTAAGATTTTTTTTCTGTGAAATAATTGAGCTTCCTGGGAAAAGTTTGACGCTTTTGAGGCTTCTTTTTGTCCTTTATTAGGTAAGACAATAGAAGCCTTTAAGTCTAACACTATTTTGCACCCACTACTCAGACAATGCCCTTCTGGGTACTCTAACCCATGTCTTATACATTATCATGCTGTTTCACTGGTAGGAGCAAATCTATCAGCAGTCCTGGTGAATTCTTT
>NW_012121043.1:8775901-8781528 GCF_000951035.1 Colobus angolensis palliatus | reverse complement strand
AAAAAAAAAAAAAAAAGAAAACTGGGAGGCCGTTTGGGCACACACCAAGCTAGCTGCAAGGGCTTCTTTTTCATACCTCAATGGCACCTGGAATGCCAGCATGACAGAACTATTCACTCTCCTGGAAAGGGGGCTGAAGCCAGAGAGCTAAGTGGTCTTGCTCGGTGGATCCCACCCCTACGGAGTCCAGCAAGCTAAGATCCACTGGCTTGAAACTCTTGCTGCCAGCAGAGCAGTCTGAAGTTGACCTGGGATGCTGGAGCTTGGTGGGGGGAGGGGCCTCCACCATTACTGAGGCTTGAGTAGGTAGTTTTACACTTACAGTGTAAACAAAGCCACCGGAAAGTTCAAATTGGGTGGAGCCCACCACAGCTCCGCAAAGCTGCTGTGGCCAGACTGCCTCTCTAGATTCCTCCTCTCTGGGCAGGGCATCTCTGAAAGAAAGGCAGCAGCCGCAGGCAGGGGCTTATAGACAAAACCCCCATCTCCCTGGGACAGAGCACCTGAGCTGTGGGTGCGGCTTCAGCAGAATTAAACGCTCCTGGCTGCCAACTCTAAAGAGAGCAGCGGATCTCCCAGCACAGTGCTTGAGCTCTGCTAAGGGACAGGCTGCCTCTTCAAATGGGTCCCTGACCACCATGCCTCCTGATAGGGAGACTTCCCCCAACAGTGGGGTGGACAGACACCTCATACAACAGAGCTCTGGCTGGTATCTGGTCGTGCCCCTCTGAAAGGAAGCTTCCAGAGGAAGAATCAGCCTGCAATCTTTGCTGTTTTGTAGCCTCTGCTGGTGATAACCAGGAAAACAGCGTCTAGAGTGGACCCCCAGCAAACTCCAGAAGACTTGCAGAAGAGAGGCCTGACTGTTAGAAGGAAAACTAACAAACAGAAAGGAATATCATTAACATAAACAAAAAAGATGACAACGGAAAACCTTCATCCTATAGTCACTAACAGCAAAGACCAAAGAGAGATAAATCCATGAAGATGAGGAACAATCAGAGCAAAAAAGACTGAAAATTCCAAAAACCAGAATGACTCTTCTCCTCCAAAGGATCACAACTCCTCGCCAGCAAGGGAACAATACTGGATGGAGAATGAGTTTGACCAACTGACAGAAGTAGACTTCAGACGGTGAGTAATAACAAACTCCTCTGAACTAAAGGAGCATGTTCTAGCTCAATGCAAGGAAGCTAAGTACCTTGATAAAAGGTTAGAGGAATTGCTAACTAGAATAATCAGTTTAGAGAAGAACATAAATGACCTGATGGAGCTGAAAAACAAAGCATGAGAACTTCATGAAGCATACACAAGTATAAATAGCCAAATGAATTATGCAGAAGAAAGGATTATTAGAGATTGAAGATCAACTTAATGAAATAAAGCGTGAAGACAAGATTAGAGAAAAAAGAATCAAAAGGAATGAGCCAAACCTCCAAGAAACGTGGGATTATGTGAAAAGACCAAACCAACGTTTGATTGGTGTACCTGAAAGTGACAGAGAGAATGGAACCAAGTTGGAAAACACATTTAGGGATATTATCCAGAAGAACTTCACCAATCTAGAAACACAGGCTAACATTCAAATTCAGGAAATACAGAGAACACCACAAAGATACTCCTCGAGAAGAGCAAGCCCAAGACACATAATCATCAGATTCACCAAGGTTGAAATGAAGGAAAAAATGTTAAGGGCAGCCAGAAAGAAAGACCAGGTCAGCTATAAAGGGAAGCCCATCAGAATAAAAGTGGATCTCTCTGCAGAAACCCTACAAACCAGAAGAGAGTGAGGGCCAATATTCAACCTTCTTAAAGAAAAGAAATTTCAACCCAGAATTTCATATTCCACCAAACTAAGCTTCATAAGCAAAGGAGAAATAATTTTTTTTTTTTTACAGACAAGCAAATGCTGAGAGATTTTGTCACCACTAGGCCTGACTTACAAGAGTTCCTGAAGGAAGCACTAAATATGCTAAATATGGAAAGGAAAAACCTGTACCAGCCACTGCAAAAACAAACCCAAATGTAAAGACCATCGATGCTATGAAAAAACTGCAACAACTCCTGGGCAAAAAAAAACAGCTAGCATCATAATGATAGGATCAAATTCACACATAACAATATTATTTAAATGGGCTAAATGTCCCAATTATAAGGCACAGACTGGCAAATTGGTTAAAGAGTCAGGACCCATGTGTGAGCTATATTCAGGATACCCATCTCACATGCAAAGACACACATAGGCTCAAAATAAAGGGATGGAGGAAGATTTACCAAGCCAATGGAAAGCAAAAAAAAAAAAAAAAAAAAAAGTAGGGGGTTGCAATTCTAGTCTCTGGGGCTGGCCACATGATGAAACCCCATCTCTACTAAAAATCCAAAAATTAGCTGGGCATGGGGGCACGTTCCTGTAATCCCAGATTCTCGGGATGCTGAGGCAAGAGAATTGCTTGAACCAGGACTTTGGAAGTGGAGGTTGCCGTGAGCCCAGATGGCACCATTGCACTCCAGCCTAGGATACAGAGTGAGATTCTGTCTCCAAACAAACAAACAAACAGACTTTAAGCTGACAAAGATAAAAAAGACAAAGACGGGCATTACATAATGGTAAAGGAATTAATGCAACAAGAAGAGCTATCATAAATATGTATGCAACCAATACAGGAGCACCCAGATTTATAAAGCAAGTTCTTAGAGACCTACAAAGAGACTTAGACTCCACACAATAATAGTGGGAAACTTTAACACCTCACTGTCAATATTAGACAGATCAATGAGCAGAAAATTAACAAGGATATTCAGGACTTGAACTTAGCTCTGGACCAAGTGGACATAATAGACATCTACAATACTCTCCACCCCAAATCAACAGCATATACATTCTTCTCAGCACCACATAACACTTATTCTGAAATCAACCACATAATTGGAAGTAAAACACCCGCAGCAAATGCAAAAGAACAGAAATCATAACAACCAGTCTCTCAGACAAAATAAATAGACTGCTAGCCAGACTAATAAAAAACAAAAGATAGAAGAATCAAATAGACATGATAAACAAGGATAAAGGGGAGATCACCACTGACCCCACAGAAGTACAAACTACTATCAGAGAATACTATAAACACCTCTATACAAATAAACTAGAAAATCTAGAAGAAATTGATAAATTCCTTGACATGTACATGCTCCCAAGACTAAGCCAGGAAAAAGTTGAATACCTGAATAGATCAATAACAAATTCTGAAATTGAGGCAGTAATGAATAGTTTACCAATCAAAAAAAGCCCAGGACCAGATGGATTCCACAACCAAATTCTACCAAAGGCATAAAAAGGAGCTGGTACCATTCCTTCTGAAACTATTCTAAACAGAAAAAGAGCGACTCCTCCATAACTCATTTTATGAGGCCAGCATCATCCAAAACCTTGCAGAGACACAACAAAAACAATAATTTCAGGCCAATATTCCTGATGAACGTCATGTGAAAATCCTCAGTAAAATACTGGCAAACCGAATCCAGCAGCACATCAAAAACCTTATCCACCATGATCAAATCAGCTTCATCCCTGGGATGCAAGACTGGTTCAACATATTCAAATCAATAAATGTAATCCATCATATAAACAGGGCCAATGACAAAAATCAGATGATGATCTCAATAGATGCAGAAAAGGCCTTTGATAAAATTCAACACCACTTCATGCTAAAAACGCTCAATAAACTAGATATTGATGAAAATACCTCAAAATAGTAAGAGCTGTTTATGACAAACCCACAGCCAGTATCATACTGAATGGGCAAAAACTGGAAGCATTCCTTTTGAAAACCAGCACAAGACAATGATACCCTCTCTTACCACTCCCATTCAACATAGTATTGAAAGTTCTGGCCAGTGCAATCCGGCAAGAGAAAGAAATAAAGAGTATTCAAATAGGACGAGGGAAATCAAATTGTCTCTGATTGCAGATGACGTGATTGTATATTTAGAAAAACCCATCATCTCAGCCCTAAATCTCCTTAAGCTGATAAGCAACTTCAGCAAAGTTTCAGGATACAAAGTCAATGCGTAAAAATTACAGGCATTCCTATATACCAATAATAAACAGAGAGCAAAATCATGAGTGAACTCCCATTCACAATGTCTATAAGAGAATAAAATACCTAGGAATACAATTTGCAAGGAAAGTGAAGGACATCTTTAAAGAGAATGACAAAACACTGCTCAAGGAAATAGGACACAAACAAATGGAAAAACATTCCATGCTAATGGATATGAAGAACCAATATTGTGAAAATGCCCATACTGCCCAAAGTAATCTATAGATTCAATGCTATCCCCACCAAGCTACCATTGACTTTCTCCACAGAATTAGAAAAATCTACTCTAAAATTTCAAATGGAACCAAAAAGAGCCCATATATCCAAGACAATCCTTAGCAAAAAGTACAAAACTGGAAGCATCATGCTACATGACTTGAAACTATACTACAAGACTGCAATAACCAAAACACCATGGTACTGGTACCAAAACAGATATATAGACCAATGGAACAGAGCAGAGGCCTCAGAAATAACACCACACATCTACAACCATATGGTCTTTGACAAACCTGACAAAAACAAGCAATGGGGAAAAGATTCCCTATTTAATAACTGGTAGAACTGGCTAGCCATATGCAGAAAACTGAAACTGGACCCCTTCCTTATACCTTATACAAAAATTAATTCAAGATGGATTAAAGACTTAAATGTAAAACCGCAAACCATAAAAACCCTAGAAGAAAACCTAGGCAATACCATTCAGGTCATAGGCATGGGCAAAGACTTCATGACAAAAACTCCAAAAGCAATGGCAGCAAAAGCCAAAATTAACAAATAGGATCTAATTAAATTAAAGAGCTTCTGCCCAGCAAAGGAAACTGTCATCAGAGGGAAGAAGCAACCAACAGAATGGGAAAAAAATTTGCAATCTATCCATCGGACAAAGGGCTGATATCCAGAATCTACAAGGACCTTAAGCAAATTTACAGGAAAAAAAAAACAACCCCATCAAAAAGTGGTTGAAGGATATGAACAGATACTTCTCAAAAGAAGACACTATGTGCCCAACAAACAAATGAAAAAAAAAGAAAAAAAAAAAAATCAACATCACTGATCATTAGAGAAACGCAAATCAAAACCACAATGAGATACCATCTCATGCCAGTTAGAATGTCAATCATTAAAATGTCAAGAAACTACAGATGCTGGAGAGGATGTGGAGAGATAGGATTGCTTTTACACTGTTGGTGGGAGTATAAATTAGTTCAACCGTTGCGGAAGACAATGTGGTGATTCCTCAAGGATCTAGAACTAGAAATACCATTTGACCCAGCAATCCCTGGGTATATACTCAAAGGATTATAAATCATTCTACTATAAAAACACATGAACACGTATGTTTATTGCACCACTATTCACAATAGCAAAAACTTGGAATCAACCCAAATGCCCATCAATGATAGACTGGAAAAAGAAAATGTGGCACATGGAATACTATGCAGCATTAAAAAAAATGAGTTTATGACCTCTGCAGGGACATGGATAAAGTTAGAAACCATCATTCTCATCAAACTAATGCAAGAA
>NW_012121043.1:8755022-8775851 GCF_000951035.1 Colobus angolensis palliatus | reverse complement strand
CATTCTCATCAAACTAATGCAAGAATAGAAAACCAAACACCACATGTTCTCACTCACAAGTGGGAGCTGAACAATGAGAACATGTGGGCACAGGGAGGGGAACATCACACACTGGGGCCTGCTGGGGGATAGAGGGCTGGGTGAGAGATAATGTCAGGAGAAATACCTAATGTAGATGATGGGTTGATGGGTGCAGCAAACCACCATGTCACATGTATACCTATGTAACAAACCTGCACATTCTGCACATGTATCCCAGAACTTAAAGTATAATAAAAAAAGAAAATATAAGAATGAAATTTCAGTTGTAATGTTTACTCTCTTTTAATTAAACTCTATTTTAATCTTGTGTATGGATGCATGTATGTTTTGTGTGTGTGTATGTGTGTGTGTGTCATCTGAGACATATATATATTTCTCTTTCTTTGAGTCAACAGTCCAACAATTTAATTATCACTGATAAGGTCTAAGAGTAGCTTGGCTGGATTGTAAGTTTGGAGCATCTTCAACTGTACTATATTTTGTAATATGTGTACAAATTTGCTATGTCATTAAAAAATAAGAATTATGATTACTTATTTTTTCCCAATCACTTACTATTGGGGAGTTTTTATTGCTACACTGATAAGTCTAACTATTACTTCATTGTGGTTTCAATTTGTGTCACATTCTTTATTAAGGAGGCTGAGCCTATATTTATGCTTATTTGACGCTTATGTTTTCTTTCTTGTAAAATGCACTTTATGTATTTAGGCATATATATTGGATTGTTTTACATTTTCTCTTTGTTTTTCATTTTTAGGAGTTTTTTAAGTACCTAGGATACTATTAATAGCTTCTAATCAATTATATATTTTGTAAATAAATTTCCTAATATCTTATTTCTCTTTCACTTTCTTCATAATGTCATAAGATGAACATATACAACTAGTTAAATATATTAAATATAGTTGAATTCAGCAGAAATTCCCTATGGTTAGTGAAATTTTCGTTAAAAAAATGCTTTATATACTGTAATGATAAAAGATTTTTTAAAATGTATTTTTTTCTATCTTTCTACATGCTTCATCTTTTTCCCCTTACATTTAATCTTGCATTCATCCTGGATTTATTTTTATATATGGCACAATTTAAGCCTAGTATTTTCCCACTTTTTCCAATTACTTTGTGACAGTTAAATGAAAAATTTCTCTTTATTCAGGTTGTAATTCATGCTCTGCCATAATGATTTTTCTTACACGTATCTGTTTCGTAGTTTAATATACACTTCCTGAATTTTTCTATTTATCTATTTCTTTGTCACTGTCTTAATTACTACAGCTGTGTTTAAAGTTCTAATATCTGTTATCAGTACTTAACCTGATAGAAATTTTAGTTCACTTTAGTTTTATTTATTTCTTCTTATTTATTTTCTTTTAAATTATTTTGTACTTAAAGTTCATGGCTTCTATGATATCCATTTATATAAAGTATTTGATTTTGCTTTAGGGCAAAGTGTGTGAAATATTTTACAATATAGTTTTATAATTTTATTTTACCTGTCACAACAGAAGAATAGGTATCCTAAAATAGCTTGTATTATAATTCTTATAAGTTTTGGGTAAGTGATGAAAGAAACTTCTTTTAAATGCTAACTTGCTATATCCTGGCACTTCACTCAAAGGAATTAATCTCTGGGGTTTTTTGTTTATTTGTTCTTCATGTCTTCATACAAAACTTCAATGAATAAAGGTTATAATCTCATGAGGTTTCTTTATCATTTAAGTTAGCTCATGCATGTCTGATGCCCAGTCTCCTGTATTAGCAGAAGTGACCATGATTTTCATTAACAACAGTCTCACAGTCTGCATTCAGTTTCACCCAGCACCAAGTTCTCTTAGCTTTGGGAGTTATTCTCTACTGACTTCATGGTCACTACATATGATGCTGAGTTGTGAAACATCTTCAGAAGCAGTCAGCACTGGGGTTGACTTCAGCTGTCACCTCAGGTGTACGCATCTAGCCAGACATGCAATCCCTTTGCAGTATGATACTAGATCTCATTTTCCAATGCATCTCAGTAAATACCAGTTCATCATCCCTGATTCTCCAGGAGACATAGGTGTTTGGTCTAATGTACAAATCTTGGCCAGATTATTAATGATATTGGATTTAGTATACACAAATTCTTAATAATTTCTTGAGTTACTGTTTCAAAGAGGATCTATTCCTTAGATATCATCTTTGTGGTTGCAAGACAGCTGGACCAGCTGTTAACCAGTTTCTCCCCACATTCAATTTTTAACCAGTGTTTGTTAAAACCCACAAGTGAGAAGACCTAAATCTAAATTTCCTATATTAAGTCAAAGAACCCAGAAGACAACTAGTGTTGTCTCAGTCGATTAAGACAACTTGGTTGCTATTTAAAATATGTTTCACACCTATTTGGAGTAAAGATTTCACAGTTTAGACCGTTAGAATGCTCACAGATAAGATTCAACAAAATAGGCCGGGCGCGGTGGCTCAAGCCTGTAATCCCAGCACTTTGGGAGGCCGAGACGGGCGGATCACGAGGTCAGGAGATCGAGACCATCCTGGCTAACACGGTGAAACCCCGTCCCTCCTAAAAAAATACAAAAAAAACTAGCCGGGCGTGGTGGCGGCGCCTGTAGTCCCAGCTACTCGGGAGGCTGAGGCAGGAGAATGGCAGGAACCTGGGAGGCGGAGCTTGCAGTGAGCTGAGATCCGGCCACTGCACTACAGTCTGGGCGACAGTGAGACTCCGTCTCAAAAAAAAAAAAAGATTCAACAACATAGACAGAAAAACAAGCCACTATGAAAGAGAGTTGGAAAAAAATACAGAGAATATTTAGCTTAAGGATTTTATGTATTTGAGGTTTGAATTAATAACATGAAATAAGTATGTGTACTATATGTTAAAATAAAAGAAGACATGTAATTAAAGGAGTATAATAGATCATTAAAAATAGATCATTAAAAAATCATTCAAAGAATGATTTGAATAACAACATAATACATTTAGAAATGAATAATGTAGACAAGAAAAGTACAATTGTAATTGGTGGGTTTAAAATAAGAGTACACCAGCTGATGAGAGAATCACACATTATCTATAATGCACCATAGAGAGATAAAGAGGTAGAATACACTAAAGAGAGGTCAAAAGACAGGGAGGGGAGAAGAGAAGGTCCAGAATACATCAAACAAATGTGAAAATCAAAATCTAAAGCTTTTATAAAAATAAGGGTATCTTTATGACCACAGGGTTAGAGAAGATTTTCTTAAGACAGATAAAGCTAACTGTGAAAATTCTCTTCTTCAAAGGACATCAAAAAGAAAATGAAAAGACAAACCACATAATGAGAAAAATTATTTGAAATAAATGTATTTCAATGGTATTATATCTTGAGAATTTAATAAACTGCAAAAAGTAATGAAAACATAACTGGAAAATTTGACAGTCATTTTAACAAGTATTTCACAAAACATAAGTAAGAAATTAAAACAGCCAAATTATTTAATCTTATTAATAGTCAGGAGGTTACACACCAAAACTATAATAAGATACCAATTTACGTCTATTAAATTGGCACATCACTAAATCTACACAATGCCACGACTAGGCAAATACATGAGAAATGGATATTTTTAATATGCTTGCAATTGGAATTAGTATAATTAATTCTAAAAAAAATTTAGCTCCATTGCTTAAAGTAGAAAATGCAGATACTCCTAAGTAATTGTACATTTAATGAATGCACTATTACATAAAAGATTATTCAACGGTATGTATTAAAGCATTTCATTCAAAGCTATTGCAGTAAACATGGGAACCACTGCAATGGGGTCTTGCAGTGGGGGATAGAGATTGGGCTGAACTTCAAATATAGCATGAGCAAATAGAAATTCATACCCAAAGAGTAGGATGGAGGTCACTGGATGCAAAGGTAAGGGGCATTCTAGATGAACAGACTTAACAGATTCTTTCCAAATATATGCCAGTGTGAGCCAGTATCACCTATGAAACAGTGGCGGATGAAGAATTGGACTGGATATTGAAAGTCATCAGATATGAAGTGTGGTAGATTCGTGCTAAGCTGATCGAGCTGGGTTCTTTGCTAAAACTGGATTTATAAGAAAGTGCACAGAGAGGCCTAGGAGAAGGTTCAGGAACTCGACTGAAGTCCTGCCAAGTAAAAGTACTTTATCAATAAAATAGGAAAACGCTTGTAAATGTACATTAAAAAGACTTTCTAAAGAATGCACCTGGCCATCTTGCTTATTGTCGCAAAATGCCAAAGAGAAAAAAAACAAGAAAAAAAGGAAAATAAAAATAACAGCAAACCAAATGTTTATCGGCGCAATTAAATAATAGAGAATTAAAGGTTTACAGAATCCCTTGAAAGATGGGTAAGCCAAGGGCAGAGAATATTATTTAAAAAATTGTATTGTAGTCATAAAATGGGATATTTTGCAACACTAAATAATAATGTCCACATCTATGTAAAATACCATACATAAATAATAGGCATACAGTGTTGGTGAAAAAGCAAGTCACATAGGACAATTTTGAATTTAATATCCTTTTTGAAGCTCAAAACAACAACAACAACAGCAACAAGTATATTTGGGAATTCATACATGCATTGTTCTTGAGGTTCAGACAAGAACATAGATATTTTTCTATGCACAGGAGGCAGAAATAGAAATTAATAGGGAATTCAAGGCTTACAGAATCCACTGAAGAATGGGGAAGCCAAAAGAGGAGAACATTGTACTGACTTCTAAATATCAGGATGCTGCAGAAATATCAGAAAATAACCTCGTGATCTCATTGGCTAGTAGTAGCATCAAATAGATGATGTGCTTGAAAATGTCTACACGCTGATCAAAATCATTCTGTTCTCTATGGAGGCTGATGGTATTTCCTTCTCTTCTGCCTTCCAAGTATTACATGCTTCTTAATTTGGAAATCTAACCCAAAATGCTGTTGGCAGTTGTGTCAAAGAAATACAGCTCTAGGCTTCACTCCTATGAGACAGGCAAAATATAAAAGAGGGTGAAGCTGATGCTGAGTTGAAAAGAGATAATCTGGCACAATGATAAATATATTCTTTTAAAATTAAGGCAGTGATGAATACAAAATTCAAGACATTTGTTACCCCTACATAACAAAGGGAGAACTGGGAAGTCACACCTGTGATAGTCACGGGCATTGCTAATGTTCTGGTATTCAAGTTGGTTCATGGGAGTTTATTTTTATTCTTCAGAACTTTCACATACATCTTATATCCATTCTAATGTGTGAAACACTACATTATAAAATTTGAAAGATTGAAAGTATTTAATTTAAATATTCAAAATCTAAACTGTACCACTCTGCTGTTAGTGCATAAATTTAACTTACTCCAGGGAAAAATTTTATATGTAGCATCAGCACACATTTTAACAACACAAATGGTTCTGATGTATTATATACGAGTAAATTATGTGTTGTTTACAAAAATAGCCCATTTGAATGCAGAGATGCACAAACAAGTCACATCATTTTTCTACTTTCTTAAAACATTAAGAATTATGTTTTCTTTATCTGCACTTTTTTCTGAAAAACATTGATTGTTCTAGGAATAAAGAAAAATTGCCACTAGAACAATTCCAGAAGAAAATAGTCATCAAACTCAATGCACAGGTTCAAGCACTAATTAACTTTTTTCATGATACTCTTATTTGTTAACAGTACAAATATTAGGTTTTCTTTTAGTCTAAGTAAGATGCCAATATATGGCCTTCAAACCACTCATCATAGTAGGTTATTTTCTCCATGTTTTTATTTAAACATGCTGGGTATTAAAAACACATTGTATTTCCCTAAACTAGATATCTGTTTTGTAAAATGATAATTATAGAATACATATATATAAGAAAATCCAAAGAGATAAAACAAGGCTTAAGCTCCTTGAAAAACCAATTGAAACAAAAGAAAAATATAGAAAGGAATTATCTTAATCATTAAATGTCTTGTTATATTAATAAAGATAATTATTATTTTAAAAACACAAAGGATAAAAAAAAAACCATTTTGAGATAATAACACACTAAAAGACAAATTGCCATTGTTTTTTAATGGAAAGAAACTTTATTTCACACTCAAAATATCAGTGCTGATTCTCTCTACTTACATAAACTATTAGTATGTTTTAGTGTGTTTGTGTACATGTGCAAGCATGATATACAATAAAGTATATCAATGGAATTTTAAAGAAATCCATATCAGGTCATTATGCTAGAAAACGACGTTACCTAACAAAGGCTCATTCTCTTTGAAAATATATATAAAAGTATTTTTCCCATGCATTTATTTATTTTCAATTTTTTAAATAACAAATTAAATTTTACATATTTATTGTGTGAAACATGTTATTTTGAACCACGTATAGATTTGTAGAATGGCTTAACGGGGCAAATTAATATTGACAATGGCATTTAAAAAGATGACTTTTGCTAGCCAAGAAAACCTCAAACAATACTTTCTGTTTCAGATCTCTAAATTCAGTTCATACCTTTTAAAGGATACTTACTGAATACATATAATTTATTTCCCTGGAAAAGGTAACACGCCATTTTCTCTGTTAAAAAAAAAAGAGACAAATTCTACAGTGGAAAAGAAACAAGAGAATAAAAGAATTGGTAGAATCCCAGCTACTGCACAGTCATTTTTCTCTTGATTTCTCATACGGAGTCCTTTTTATTTGCTGAACAAATAGCCAATTGTTGGTGAAGTGAGGAGAGCTGTTCAACTGTGCCAGCTACTACCACCTGCTGCAACTAATTAAGTGTGATTATAGTGAAGAGGTGGCAACATTATCATAACCACCTGAAATTCTTGGTTTGAGAGAATGCCCAGAATTTCAGGGCATTGAACCAACAAAGACAAATCATTCAACTGATACAGAAGGTCTCTGAAGTTATTTAGCCCAGTGTTTCTTTGGCTACTTATAGCATCAGGTCAACAAGTGAACTAAATATATTTAATCTGCTATCAGATAATACAAATCAGCATGGAAGTCAAACCAACTGCTACAATACAGCTGACTTGATTTATTTTTTTCATGGGAAGATTTCACTTTCCCTGAAAGATAAAACATATTACATTTGAAATAGCAGTTTTCCTACCAGAGTGATTTATTAGAGCAGACAAAGCCTACAGACTTATTTATTCTTGAATACAGCCACGATATGACTAAGCAGCCAGTAGTTTCACTGTGCTGGCGTTGGAGCTGAAGGCCTCAGAAGTGGCTCAGACCTCTACAGGCTGGAATCTTCTTTAGTTGCTCCAGATCTTCGTGCAGCTCCTTGTCCAAAGCAGTGGCCAGGATATGGGTATATGTTCCATCCTTTGACATCCTCTGTCAGTTCACAAACCAGTCTGGATCCCGTGCTAGTGTAGATACTGCATAATGGTGCTAAAATGTTCCACCGCTTCCTCAGTGAATTCTCCTGTCCTCTTGGTGAGGTCAATGTCTGCTTTCCTCAACACCACCTGAGCATACCTTTGACCTACATCCTTAAAGACAGTGATGGCAGAGACTGTTTTCCCTGCCCCGCCCCGCCCCCCCATTGTTGTTGGTGTTGAGTACTGGCAAAGTATGCTGGAACATCTCAGGGATCACTGGAGATAAAATTTTATCAAAATTTTTAATGTCTTACAAAACACTTGTAATGAGCAGAGATATCAGCAAATCTCAACCATTAAGAAGAAAATTGTTGATTCTCTGAATGTAAAGCCAAGTTCATTGAAACCGACAAAACTACTTTGTCAACATTATCCCGTGTAAATTATTGAAACTAGGAATAGTGTCCCCAAAGCAAAAATGGAGATACTGCAGAAAGGGCAATCATGTTTGCAGTCTTTCAGACCCTTTCCTTCTCTGTATGGAACTACAGTTTATGCTTCTACTGGCTCAGTTTGGGATTCCCAATACAACCTAAAGAATATAATTTGATAAACATATAAGGGAATTACGGAAAGTATCTGATGAGTTCAGGCAAAAAAAGAAAAACACTTTTAAATAAAACATTTTAAAAAGTTGTAAGAATGGGGAGGTGCAAGTTGCAGTGAGCTGAGATAGCCCACTACACCCCAGCCTGGGTGACAGAACAAGACTCCGTCTCAGAAACAAAACAAAACAAAACAAAACAAAAAGCGAGAAGAAGGAGTTCTTTTAAACCTAAACCTCCCAAGTAATTGTCCTGATTCTTTGTGGGCAATGACATACATTGCGAAGGTGTGCGTGTTAAAGGAGAAACAGTTATGCTACGGGAGATACAAACGATTAGCATAAATACATGAAGATGACTTCAGGTAATTACTCCATTATATAGCAATTTAAGAAAAGTTAAATTTATGAACATATTACATAGTTAATCCTTGTGAATATTGAAGTAAGTTCTTGAGAGTAGTTTTAAAATGTAACAGACAGAAGAAGATATCAGACAAAAATACCTAAGCTATATATTTAATGGGATATAGGATTCATTTGCAGGGAAGGAAAGAAGTAAGGCAGGAAATCAGAAAAGAAGAAAGGAAAGGAGAGTGGATGGGAGGGATGAAGAGGGAGAAAAGAAAGGGTAGAAGGTAGGGTTAAGATGTCTTTATTTGAATAGTCGATCTATAATTAAAAACTAGGATGCCTGCTACATTTTGATGAAATGACTGTAAGAATGAGGTCTACCTCCTAAAAGTATATATATTCCTTATGAATATTGTTACTTATGAACAATATATATATAACTATATATATATATTCCTTATGAACAATAAGGAAGTATATATATGTATATATAGTTTTTTTTTTTTTAAAAACTACTGATGTATGTGGATTTCATGAACATTCTTTTTCTATGTGATTTTATGAGACATAATCCTAAGGGATCAGGGAGAATAATTTAACAAGATATCTAATACAATTGAAGCTACACTTTTCAGATTCCCAGAAATTCATATGAGTAGACAGTAAAATGGAATTTAAAAGGCATGAAAAGATGGAATAAAACTTTGCTTTTTACTCTGACATCCCAAGAGTTGAGTATACAAAAGCAGTTCTGCAGACAAATTTGCCTTTTAACGTTTGGTTATTTTTCATTAAGTATATGTATTGGTTTTCCTAGTAGAGTAATAAAGTAAAATAGTTTTATGCATTTGAAAAGTGAAAAGAAATAAAAAGCAGCAAATGAGAAGAAACTATACACGTGGCACCTCGATCAATCAACCTCTCAACCCTTCAGTCTCCTTCCCCTCGCCTCTCTTTTCCCCACACACATACACATATTCATTTGTGGAACTGGAATTATGTATAAAATTCGAATGAAATGTTTATTCTACATTTGCAAATGGACTTTGCAGTATAGTTTCCTAGGCTATTTTTTTTTTTCAAAATAAAACTTCATTTTGGTATTTTCCTAACTCTTTAGTATTCCATATTTGGTTGTGCCTCTGTTTATGTGTAGTTGGACACATATTTTTATGGAGTTTGAATTAAAAATAATACCTTCACCAAGGCCTAGATTAACTGCTTGTTGGAACCCAGTAAGGGAGTAAAAATAGAGAGCATTTGCTGAAGGTTACACCTGGTAACTCTGGGAGGACATGTTTCTCCGGAACCCTCAGTACTAGCAGTCCTTCAATATCTCATGGTAGCCAGGAAGCAGAGCAACTGCAAGTCTGGCACGAAGCCTTTCTTTTCCAGTAGGAAAAGCAAGTCCTAGATATTTATTGGAAGGTCAGGGTCATTACCATAATTAAAGAATATGTTTTATAGTGCTGGTTACAATGTTGTTACTTTATACACATGAGCACACGAGTAACAAAATCATAGCAGGACATTTGCTTACAAAAGCGTACTTTTACCACCCACTTCATATATATATATAATATATGCACATGTATACATGCATATATATGTGTGTATATATATCTATATGTATGTATATGCATATATTTTCTGACTTGATATGTTTTCTTTTTCTGTTGTTTGGGACAAAGGCCCTTTTTTGGTTGTCCTCCTTAAGAGTAAAGAAATTCTTCAAAATTCTTTACAACTTTTCTCAGCACTTCAGGTTTTGCATTTCAACAGGAACTGAGATAAAAGGTTTTCTCCTAAATAATGGAAGGCTCTCCTCTTTAATATCCCATAATCCAATCAGAAGAAAGGCAGCGGCTGCCAAGGGTATTTCTTCCTTTCTCAGAAATATTCCTTCAGATGGTTGGATTTCCAAAGTCTTTGGAAAACTCTTTATGGTACAGAAGGCTTATCCAGCCCATTTATGTCTGATGTGTGTACTTTAGAAAAAAGTATTAGAACTAAACGCTTTTAATCTGCATGCTTTTTAGTATGTATATTGTGCTTCAGCAAAAAGTCCTATTTAATAAAAATGGGCACCGAAGGCGCCGATTGACCCCACTCTGAATATAAACTGAAAGCCTGATGAAAGCTTGGCATCGCTGCCCCTTGGGTTGTCTGCCTGGTACTCAAACCCAGATGAAGAAATACTATGTTATCAGCACTCAGAAACTCAGAAGCCCCCATGTGGCCTGATGAAACTTTTTTTGTCGGGGGACAGAGTTTCCGTCTTTGTTGCCCAGGCTGGAGCGCAATGGTGCAATCTTGGTTCACCGCAACGTCTGCCTCCCGGGTTCAAGCGATTCTCCTGCCTCAGCCTCCTGAGTAGCTGGGCTTATAGGCATGCATCACCACGTCCAGTCAATTTTGTATTTTTAGTAGAGATGGGTTTTCTCCATGTTGGTCAGGCTGTTCTCGAACTCCCGACTTCAGGTGCTCCGCTTGTCCTGGCCTCCCAAAGTGTTGGGATTATAGGCATGAGCCACCATGCCCAGCACGGCCTAATGAAACTTATCCAAGTAGCTTTAGTCCTTTCTAAAGTATCCACTGACCTGACTTCAAGAGCATAGATTAATTTGCCTGTTCTCGAATTGTGTAAATAGAATTAGGTGTTGTGTCTGACTTCTTTCACTCAACATTATATCTGTGATATTTAACCTGCTGTTACATGTGGAAACCATTTAATCTTTCTTTTCTGTTGTGCTGTCTTCCACTGCATGTATTTTCTACAGTATATTTATCCATTCAACAGAGGATGAAAGTATGGGTTTAGTGATATTCTCTATGATTTGGATTAGTTTTCTAGTACAGCCATAACAAAATACCAGATTGGGTGGCTTAAACAGCAGAAATTTATTTCTCACAATTCTTGGGGCTGGAAGTCCAATATTAAGGTGCTTGCAGGTTTGGTTTCTCCCTTTTTAGGAGGAGTCCTCTCTTCTTGGCTTGTAGACAGCCCCATCTCCCAATGTCCTCATATGACATGTTCCCTGTGTGCATACATACCTGGTGTCATGCTCTCTTTTTATAAGGACACTAGTCATTTTGAATTAGGACTTCATCCTTACAACTTCATTTAACCTTAATTGCCTCTATGAAGATACGGTTTCCTAGTACATACAAATTACTGTTTAGGGCTTTGACATATGTATTTTGATGGGACACAACTCAGTTCATAACATCATCTCTCACAGTAGATTAATTTCTGTTTTCTAGAATTTTATATAAGTGACATCATAATATTTATTTTTCATCTAGCTTCTTTTACATTGCATATTTTTTTCAAAATTTGTTCATGTTGTACCATATATCAATATTTATTTTTACTGATAAGTGGTATTCTGTTGTATGGATATGTCACAGTTTATTTATACATCTGTTACTGGATATTTTGGTCATTTCTAGTTTCAGCTCTTATAAATAAAGCTCCTATGAATTTTAATACACATTTTTAAAAGAACATATGTTTTTAATTCTTTTATGATAATATGTAGGAGTGAAAATGGCTGGGTTGAATAGTAAATGTGTTTTAACATTTTAAGAAATCACCAAAATGTTTTCCTAAGTGATTCTATTATTTTGCATTCCTACCAGCAATATATGATTATTTCAGATTCCCCACATTCTTGCAAACAGTTGATATAGTCAGAATACCTAAATTTAGCCATCCCAATAAGTACATGGTACCGTCTTATCATGGTGTCAATTTGAATTGTCTTAATGACTATTATGGTGAGCATTGATTTATATAAATACTTGCTATTAATATATGTTCTTTGGTAAATTATCTGCACAAAGCTGTTGTCCTTCTTAAAAATAATTGTTTGACAATCTTTAAAAATTCCAGCTACAAATCCTATATTAGATATATGCCTTGCAAATTGTTTTCATGCTCTGTGATTGTTTTTTAAGTTCTCTTTTAGGTTCTGATCTTAGTCAATTCTACATTTTTCTTTCACACTCACAACACCACGTCTTGTCAGTCATACCTCAGTAATATTTGTCAAACCAAAGGTCACAAATTACTTATAGAAGTTTTGTAGTTTGAAGTGTTATATTAGGTCTGTGATGTACTTTGAGTTAATTTTTGTGTATATGTTAGCTATATATCAAAGTTCCTTTTTTACAAACTGATATCCAATCTTTCCAGCTCCATTTGTTGAAAAGTTTATACTTTCTCTACTTAGCTTCTTTTGCATGTTTGTCCAATTAGTTTTCATGTATCTATGTGTTTCATGTATTCCTGGACTCTGTTCTGCTCCATTTTCTATCTGTCTGTTTTTATGCCAATTCTCCACCTTCATGGTTACTGCAGTTTTAGAATAAGTTTTTAAATTAGGTAGTGTTAAGTCTTCCAATTTTATTCTTTATCAAAGGAGTTTTAGCTAATTTAGATTCTTTGGATTTACATACACACAAAAAAACCCTGGAATTGGTGTCAATTTTTATAAAACCCTGCATAGATTGGAATTGGAATTTTATTGAATCTACAGATCAATTTGAGAAGAAAATAGACTATATAGAATCTGCTGACCCATGAACACTTTAAACCACTCCATTAATTTAGATTTTAATTTCTCATAGCAACATTTTATTGTTTACAGTGCACTGGGCTTGCATTTTTTTTGTGCAATGTATCACTAAGTATTTCTTATTTTAAGGGTTAGTGCAATGAAAAATTGCATAAAAGGAATTATTTATGAATTTTAATTTCTAACTGTTCATTACAAATATATAAATCAATTTTTTATTAAGTAAATTTCTTAAACATGCTGATTAGATTTTTGTCATAGTCATTACATTTTCTACATAATGGATCATATTTTCTTTGAATAAAAACATGTTTACTTCTTTCTTTCCAAACTGAATGATTTTTTTTTCTTATCTTATTGTATTAGAAAGAGCCTTCAGTATAATGCAGATTCAACTTCCTCTCTCAACCTTGATTTTAGACAGAAAGCAATATAGCTTTCATGCTTTCATGATTCAGTGTGATACTAGCTACAGCTTTTTATATATGGGGAAATTCTATTATATTATTAATTTGCTGAGAGTTTTCGCCAGGAATTATTCTTGAATTCTATAAAATGTTTATTCTGCATCTATTGTGATGACTGTGTATATTTTACCCTTTTTAAGTTTATTAATATGGTAAGTTACATTATTGATTATAAATTTTATACTAACCTTCAATTTTAGCTAAAGTAATGTTGAGAATTATTGCATGTTTAGACATGAGGGATATTAATCTCTAGAAAAATTTTCGTCTCATTTTTAGGTCTAGTTTTTGTATTAGGATAATATTGCTTCATAAAATTACAAAATTATTATTCTTTTTACGATTTTCTAGGACAATTTTGAAATAATTTTCTTTTGAATTATTTGCAAAATTTACCAAAGAAGCCATCTGAACCTTGATGGTTTTATTTTTTCATGAACGTTTTTAAACTATATTTTCAAGATCTCTAAAAGATATAGAGGTAGGCATGTTGTCAATAACTTTGCGTGAGCTTTGGTAAATTGTGTCTTTTAAAGAATACGTTTTTCATCTATGTTTCTAATATATTGACTTAGAATTTTGCAAAATATCCCTTTATTATCCTCTTACATTTGGAAAATATATGATGATTTCTCATCGTCTGTCATTCCTGAAACTGGCAAATTTTATGTTCTTTTTTATCTAAATGAGTCAGACAAGAGTGTTATCACTTATACTGATATTTTCAAAGGACCAACTTAATTTTGTTACTTTTATGTTTCCTATTATATTAATTTCCACTCTTATATAACTTTGTTATTTCCTTTATTGTAATTACTTTCTGTTTAATTTGAAATTATTTCTCAGGTTTGTAAAACAGAAGCTGTTTATTTGTTTTAGATTGTTCTTCTTTTATAAGAATTTAATGTTATACATTTCTCCATAAGTACTACTTTATCCATATCTTTATGTACATTCCACAAATTTTTGTTCTGTTTTTGTTTTGATTCAATTCAAAATATGTTCTAATTTCTTTATTTTTCATAACAGTTCTATTGATGTATAACTCACACACTATACAATTTACCTATGTATATTATGCAACTCAATGATTTTAAAAAGGTTCACAGAGCTATGCAGCCATCAACATAATCAATTTTCCAATATTTTTATCACCTAATGATCCCCTCTTACAATAACCCCTTATTTAGTAGTAGTCATTCTCCCTTCCTATCTAGTCTTGGGCAACCATGGTGCTATGTTATATGTTTTGTAGATTTGTCTACTCTGGACATTACATACAGATTGAATTATACAACACGTAATATTTAGTGGTTAGCTTCTTTTTCTTAGCATAATGTTTCTAAAGTTCATATAGGTTGAGTCATTTATTGATGAATAATATCTTATTGTATGGTGTGGTAAGCAGAATAATTACCACGTAAGGATGTTGATATCCTAATCTCAGAATTTGTGACTAGATGAACTTACACGGCAAAAATAACTGTGCAGATGTGATTAAGAATTTTGAGATGTGATTGAGTTAAGGATCTAGGGGACATTATCCTACAGTATCCAGGTGGGCCAAATGCAATAAGAAAGGATCCTAAAAGATGGAATAAGAAGGTGAAAGAGTTACACTCAGGAACAAGATGTGATGAAGGAAGCAGAGGTCAGAGTGATGCAAATACTTTTCTGAAGATACAGGATAAGACCTCAAGTCAAGGAATAAAAGCAATCTCTAGGAGCTGGAAAGGGTAAAGGTACATCTATTCCCCTAAAGCCTCCAGAAGAAACACAGCTCTGATAGTACAGTTATTATAGTCCTTTGACACCCATTTCAGATGTCTACTGAATTGTAGTATTTTTACAACATCAATAGAAAACTAATACATATAAGACATTTCATTTGCTCTTTTATCAGTTTTGGATATTTGGATTGGTTCTGCTTTCGACTATTGTAAATAAAGCATTTATGAAAATTTGTTTATAGATTTTTATGTGAATATGTATTTTTGATTCCTTACGGTATATATCTAGGAGTGGAGATTTGGGGTCATATGGTAACTAGGTTTAACTTTTTGGAGAATTGCCAGACTGTTTGTCAACAAGCTCCACCATTTTCTGTTCCTACCAATAGCATAAAAGAGTGCAAATTTCCCCAGACACTCACCCACCAAAAATTGTTATTTATCTTTATAATTTCAGCCATTCTTGGGGTTGCAAATGGTATGTCATTGTGGTTTTGACTAGCAGCACCTGACGGTTAATCAAGTTGAGCATCTTATAATATGTATAGAAGCCAATTTTACATCTCTTTGAAGAAACATCTGTTAAGATTGTTGACCTGTTTTTAATTTGGATGTTTCCCTTTTTATTATTAAATTGTAAGTTGTTTAAAGAATTTGTTATAAAACTGGTGTAGAGTAAGAACAACTCAATTATAAAATAAAGAGTGCATCCTGTCCAGCAATTCTAGATAAAATGGAGAGAATGCCATTGTTGGCCTAGTTCTTTGTTCTTTTCTGTATTAGCTCTTATGGCTCTAAGCTATCCTGGCTACTCAAGTCTTCTAATTATGCTCACAGGAGGAAAGAAGCTAAAATGCTAATTTATGATGGTGTGAAACTTTTTCAAAAGTCTAATAGTAATAGTGAATGGAAAATGGAAATGAAATTTCCTTTGCTTAGTGTTAAAATTCTTGTTCATATGATCTGACATTAAAGAATGAAAATAAAACCTTTTGGGAGAAGAAATTAATTACACATTTCTTTCTACATATTTCCTGTCAGATATCTTCCTATCATCTATATTATTAGAATTCTTAGGCATTTTATGAAAAATCTATCATTTCATTCTTCTGATGAGATGATTTTGGGGCTACTATGTTTAATTCATAAACACTGTAGACTTCCACGCTTGACACTTCCAGGACAATCTAGAGCCCTGAATCCACTGGAGCTGAATAAAATAGGAAAATATTTTTGAAGGCATCTGTATTAGTTCATTCTCACACTGCTATAAAAACTGCCTGATATTGGGTAATTTATAAAAAGAAGAGGTTTAATTGACTCACAGTTCTGTATGACAGGGGAGGCTTCAGGAAATTTACAGTCATGGCAGAAGGGGTAGCAAAAACGTTCTTCTTCACATGGCGGCAGGAGAGAGAAGAGTCAAGCAAAAGGGGAAAAGCCCCCAATCAAACCATCAGATCTTGTGAGAACTTACTATCACAAAAACAGCATGCAGGTAACAGCCCCCATGATTCAATTACCCCCCAGTAGGTCCCTCCCACTACACATGGGGATTATGGGAACTATAATTCAAGATAAGATTTGGGTGGGGACACAGCCAAACCATATCATTCTACTCCTGGCTCTCCAAAATCTCATGTCCTCACATTTTAAAACACAGTCATGCCTTTCCAACAGTCCCTCCAATGTCTTAACTAATTCCAGCATTAACAAAAAAAGTCCAAGTCCAAAGTCTCATTTGAGACAAGGCAAGAAGCAAAGAAGCTGAGCTTGGATGTAGTCAAGACTTAAAGCATCAAGATTCTAGAAAGTAGAAGGTCCAGAGATTTAAGGCCAATTCTGTGCACTAGTTTTCTTTACAAGCATTTTTGATTACTAAGCTGTTAATGATGAGAGAACAGCAGAAAGTGACAGAAAACCTGAGAGAAGAATTTGCCCTTGTAGTATGGTAGAAAAAAATGGTCAAGCAGAGGATGGACTCTTGTAAATTTCACAGATGCTCAACTGAGACCCCTTAAGATATATACTCTAAGATCAGGCTGAAAGCAAAGGTTTCCTTCTGAAGTCTGACATTCAGTCAGAACAAGCTTTATAAAGTCTGGCACTTAGTCTCAAGTCATCTCCATTCCTGAATGTATTGAGGGTATTCCTTACTACTGCAGCTGCCTGACAGCAGTGGATAGGGTAAGGAAACACAGTCACACACACACACACACACACACACACACACACAGAGACACACATATAAAACACATATACATAGACACATTTTTGTCTGTACACATATACTTTATTTATTTATTTAAATTTTCTTTTAATTATCTTTGAGATGTTGTCTAGCTCTGCCACCCAGGTTTCAGTGCAGTGGCACCATCTTGGCTCACTGTAACCTCTGCCTCCTGGGTTCAAGCACTTCTCCTGCCTCAGCCTCCCAAGTAGATGGGATAACAAGTGCCTGCCACCACGCCCGGATAATTTTTCTGTTTTTAGTAGAGACAGAGTTTCACCATGTTGGTCAGGCTGGTCTCAAACTCCTGAACTCAAGTGATCTGCCTGCCTCAGCCTCCCAAATTGTTAGGATTATAGTTATGTGCCAGCACACTCAGCCCACATTTACTTCAGATAGATAGATAGATAGATAGATAGGTGTGTGTAGGTGTGATCTGTGATCTTGTATACAAAATTTTTAGCATTCAATTAAAACTTACTAGGGGGCCGGGCGCGGTGGCTGAAGCCTGTAATCCCAGCACTTTGGGAGGCCGAGACGGGTGGATCACGAGGTCAGGAGATCGAGACCATACTGGCTAACACAGTGAAACCCCATCTCTACTAAAAAAAAAACACAAAAAACTAGCCAGGCGAGGTGGCGGGCGCCTGTAGTCCCAGCTACTCGGGAGGCTGAGGCAGGAGAATGGCTAAACCAGGGAGGCGGAGCTTGCAGTGAGCTGAGATCCGGCCACTGCACTCCAGCCTGGGCGACAGAGCGAGACTCCGTCTCAAAAAAAAAAAAAAAAAAAAAAGAAAACTTACCAGGGACACTAAGGAAAAGAGCACACAGTTATAAAACAAGAGGACTAGATCCATGGGAAGATAAAAATATTGGAAATATTATCATTGGTTTTAACATTTCTAAATGGCAGTGGCATATGTTAGTTACTTTTAGAACACACATAAGATTCAATGGAAGTAAGCACCTTGTATACCAAAACCCAAGAAACTGGACCTCTACATTTGGTACATGAAGGTCAAAGGTAAAGGCATAATTGGCAATAATGGGTAATCTTATTTTTACATTCTTTTCCCCCAAAAATCTCATAATCAGTTCACTTCACAGCAAGTAAAACTGCATATAAATGGGAAGTGATGATAATGAGTCCTCTGAAAATAAGACATGTCTTCAAAGGGCTTGCATTTTTGGTGCCTTGGGTTGTTGTAATCAGGGTTTTAGTTAGAACTGAGATAATCAGCTTGGCATATTGTTCAATGCAACACTCCCAGCATATTGGAAATCGGTACTCATGATTGTTCCTCTCACCCCATTTATTTGTACCAGAACTTGCATAGCTTCCACAGGTTTCCATAGTTTTCACATTAGCAATTAGAGTTTTTCTGATATCACCTTATTTATTTTGAAGACTCCATTACGGATTATAATTACTATTGTTTCTGGTGTTTTCTCTTATTTATTGAGGAAACTAAAATATGTCACAGCATATATTTTATTTATTTATTTTGTCTATCTCACCCTCTATTAGAATAAGCAGGTGTTTTTGACAATGTGATTGCTGCTTTATTCCCAATATGTGGAACACACAATGCCAGGGACAAAGTATTTGTTAAATACACACTGCAAGGCCAGGTGTGGTAGGTCATACCTATAATACCAGCACTTTGAGATGCCAAGGGGGTGGACCACTGGAACCCAGAAGTTCAAGACCAGCCTGAGCAACACGGCTGAACCCTGCCTTTACAAAAATACAAAAAATAGCTGGATATGGTGGGTTACACCTGTATTCCCAGCTACTTAGAGGCTAATGTGGGAGGATGGCTTGAACCTGCAAGGTTGAGGCTGCAGTGAGCTATGATCAAGCCACTGCATTTCAGCATATGTAACAGATCAAGACCCTGTCTCAAAAATGAAGAAATATGTGTGTCTGTATATATATAACATATACATATATAATGTGTATATGTACGTTATACATAATACATACACATATATATAACACAACCAATACATCAATTAATCATTCAATCTTTTATTTAGTCTATACATGATACTAATGAATACAAACATATCCTTGTTACTGGATACCGTTTTTTAGAAAACGAAAACTACTTAACATATGAAGACTTACATGTCAATATAAACATTTTTTTCCCATGGCTATGTCCTGCATGGTATTGCTTAGGTTTTCTTCTAGGCTTTTTATGGTTTTAGGTCTTACCTTTAAAAACAATGGCAATAAAAGCCAAAATTGAAAAATGGGATCCAATTAAACTAAAGAGCTTCTGCACAGCAAAAGAAACTATCATCAGAGTGAACAGGCAACCTACACAATGGGAAAAAAATTTTGCAATCTATCCATCTGACAAAGGGCTAATATCCAGAATCTACAAGGAAGTTAAACAGATTTACAAGAAAAAAACAACCCCATCCAAAAGTGGGCAAAGAATATGAACAGACACTTCTCAAAAGATGACATTTATGTGGCCAACAAACATATGAATAAAAGCTCATCATCACTGGTTATTAGAGAAATGCAAATCAAAACCACAATGAGATAACATCTCATGCCAGTTATAATGGTGATTAGTAATAAGTCAAGAAACAACAGATGCTGGAGAGGATGTGGAGATACAGGAACACTTTTACACTGTTGGTGAGAGTGTAAATTAGTTCGACCATTGTGGAAGACAGTGTGGCGATTCCTCAAGTATGTAGAACTAGAAATATCATTTGACCCAGCAATCTCATTACTAGGTATATACCCAAAGGACTATAAATCATTCTTCTGTAAAGACATATGCACACGTATGTTTATTGCAGTACTATTCACAATAGCAAAGACTTGGAACAAACCCAAACACCCATCAATGATAGACTGGATAAAGAAAATGTGGCACATATACACCATGGAATACTATGCAGCCACAAAAAAGGATGAGTTTACATCCTTTGCAGGGACATGGATGAAGCTGGAAACCATCATTCTCAGCAAACTAACACAGGGAGAGAAAACCAAACACCTCATGTTCTCCTTCATAAGTGGGAGTTGAACAATGAGAACACATGGGCACAGGGACAGGAACATCACACATCAAGACCTGTCATGGGGTGGGGGGCTAGGGGAATGGTAGTATTAGGAGAAATACCTAATGTAGATGACAGGTTGATGGGTGCAGCAAACTATCACGGCAAGTGTGTACCTATGTAACAAACCTGCACATTCTGCTCATGCATCCCAGAACTTAAAGTATAATAAAAAAAGAAAGAAAAAAAGAAAGAAAGAAGGAAAGGAAGGAAGGAAGGAAAGAAGGAAGGAAGGAAGGAAGGAAGGGAGGAAGGAAGGAAGGAAAGAAGGAAGGAAAGAAGGAAAGAAGGAGGGAAAGAAAAAGAAAGAAAGAAAGAAAGAAAGAAAGAAAGAAAGAAAGAAAGAAAGAAAGAAAGAAAGAAAGAAAGAAAGAAAGAAAGAAA
>NW_012121043.1:8734261-8754972 GCF_000951035.1 Colobus angolensis palliatus | reverse complement strand
AAGAAAGAAAGAAAGAAAGAAAGAAAAAGAAAGAAGGAAGGAAGGAAGGAAGGAAGGAAGGAAGGAAGGAAGGAAGGAAGGAAGGAAGGAAGGAACTACCAGTTGGGTACAGGTGCTTATGCCTGTAATTCCAGCACTTTGGGAGGCCAAGGCAGGCTTGAGTCTAGGGGTTTGAGACCAGCTTGGACAACATGGCAATATCCCATCTCTACAAAAAATACAAAAATTAACTAGATGTGGTGGCTCAGGCCTGTAGTCCCAGCTACTTTGGAGGCTGAGGTTGGAGGATTATCTGAGTCTCAGAGGTGGAGGTTGCAGTGAGGCATGATCTTGCCTCTGCACTCCAGCCTGGGCAACAGAGCATGGCCCTATCTCAAAAGAAAGTTCCCAATTTATTAATAAAATAACATAATTTAAAAAAAAGAGAGAACGTGCCATACTGTTTTCCAAAGTGTCATACTGTTTTCCACCTACCAGCGTTATATGAGACTTCCAGTTGCTTTGCATCCTTGTCAGCACTTAGTATTGTCAGTTTCTTTAAAAAAAAGTTACTCTAGTAGGTGTGCAGGGGTGTCTTGTTGTGGTTTTAATTTGTATTTTCCTAATTATTAATGTTTGAGTGTCTTTTCATGTGCTTATTTGTCACCAGTATCTCATATTTGGTGAAATCTATTCAAATTATTTGCCCATTTAAAAAACTGGAATATTTGGCATCTCGTTACTGAATTTTAAAAGTTCTTTATGTATTCTGGATGCAAGTCCTTTGTGAGTGTATGAATTAAAAATATATCCCCCCAAAAAAAATATTTTTTCTTCAATTTCAATGATAGAGAAACATGAATATATTGGTCAAAAATGTCCTAATACTCAAGTAGAGTGTTTTACCTCTCTTAAATGTAAAAACTGGCCTAATAATCATCTACAAACAATAAATATGCCATTATGCTCTAATGTTCCTAAGTTATGTACTAATTTTCAAACCTAGAATTAGTTATCTTTAAATATATCATAAAGAGATTTGGGAAAATAACAGGATTAAGTTTTGTGTTTTTCTGTTTTAACCAGTCAAACCCAAAGTACTTTTCTTTAGACAGATGATACAGTTTGGCTTGGTGTCCCCAACCACATTTCATGTTGAATTTTTATCCTTAGTGTTTGAGGAGGGACCTTGTGCGAGGTGATTGGGTCATAAGGGTGGATTTCTACCTCGCTATTCTCATGATAGTGAGTTCTCACTGGATCTAGTTGTTTGAAAGGGTGTAACACTTTCCCTTTCACTCTTTCTCGCTCTCTCTCCTGCTCCACCACGTGAAGATTCTGCCTGCTTCCCTTTTGTCTTCCGTCCTGATTTTCAGTTTCCTGAGGACTCCTCAGTCATGCCTCTTGTACAGTCTGCAGAACTGTGAGTCAATTACACTTCTTTTCTCCATAAATTACCCAGTCTCAGGTGTGTTTTAATAGCAGTGTGAGAATGAACTAATACAGAAAATTGGTACCAGAGAAGTGGGCCATTGCTACAAAGATTCTTGAAAATGTGGAAGCAACTTTGGAACTGAGTAATGGGCAGAGGTTGGAGCAGTTTGTAGGGCTAAGAAGATGACAGGAAGATGAGAGAAAGTTTGGAACTTCCTAGAGATGTGTTGAATGGTTTTGGCCAAAATACTCATAGTGGTAAGGAAAGTGAAGTCCAAGCTGAGGAGGTCTCAGATGGAGATAGGAACTTACTGGGAACTGAAACAAAGGTCACTCTTGCCATACTTTAGCAAAGAGCCTGGCAGCATTGTGTCCCTGCATTAGAGATCTGTGGAACTTTGAACTGGAGAGAGATGATTTAGGGTATCTGTCAGAAGAAATTAGTAAGCATCAAAGCATTCAGAAGTGACCTGGAGGCTTCTAAAAGTGTGTGCTCATATGCATTCACAAAGAGATGGTCTGAAGTTGAAACTTATATTTAAAAGGGAAGGAGAGCATAAAAGTTTGGAAAATTTGCAGCCTGATTAGGTGGTAGAAAATAAAATCCTATTTTCTGTGAAGGAATTCCAGGAGCTGCAGACATTTGCATAAGTAAAGAGAAGCCAAATGTTAATAGTGAAGACAATGGGGAAAATCCCTCCAAAACATTTTAGAGAACTTTGTGGCAGTGACTTCCATCACATATCTGGAGGCGTAGGAGGGAAAAATGGCTTCATGGGCTAGGCCCAGGGCCCTGTTGTTCTGTGTAGCCTTGAGAGACATGGTGCCATGCATTAAGGCCACTCCAGCCATGCCTAAAAGGGCCACGGTATGTCTCACATAATTGATTCAGAGGAACTTCAGAAGCCTTGGTGTCTTCCACATGGTGTTGGGCCTGCAAGTGCACAGAGGGCAAGAGTTGAGGCTTGACAGCCTCTATCTAGATTTCTGAGGATGTATGAAAATACCTGGATATCCAGGTGGAAGTCTGCTTCAAGGGTAGAGCCTCATGGAGCACCTCTACTAGGGCAGTGCGAAGGGAAAATGTGGGGTTGGAACCCCCACACAGAGTCCCTACTGGAGCACTGCCTAGTAGAGCTGTAAGAAGGCAGCCACCATCCTCCAGACCCTAGAAAGACAGATTCGCTGACAGCTTGTACCTTGCTCCTGGAAAATCCACAGACACTCAAAACTAGCCTGTGAAAGCAGCTGAAGGGGCCGTATGCCGCAGAGCTACCCAAGGCCTTGAGATTCCCACCTCTTGCGTCAGTGTGGCCTGGGTGTGAGACATGGAGTCAAAGGAGATTATTTTGGAACTTTAAGATTTAATGACTGCTCTGTTGTGTTTCATACTTGCATGGGGCCTGTAGTGCCTTTGTTTTGTTCAATTTCTCCCTTTCGGAATGGGAGCATTTTCCTAATGCCTGTACTCCCCTTGCGTGTTGGAAGTAGCTAACTTGTTTTTAGTTTTACAGGCTCATAGGCGGAAGGGACTTGTCTTGTTTCAAATGAGATTTTAAAATTGGACTTTTGAGTTAATGCTGGAATGAGTTAAGATTTTGGGAACTGCTAGGATGGCATGATTGTGTTTTAAAATGTGTGAAGGATATGCAATTTGAGAGGGGCCAGAGGCTTTGTGTCCCCAGCCAAATCTCATGTTGAATTATAATCCCCAATGCTAAGAAAGGACCTGGTGGGAAGTGATTAGAGCATAGGGGTGCATTTATCCCTTTCTTTTCTCATGATAGTGAATTCTCACAAGATCTGGTTGTTTGAAAGTGTGTAGCACTTCCCCTCTTTGTTCTCCTTTTCTCCTGCTCTGCTATGTAAAGATCATGCCTGCTTATTTTTTACCTTCCACAATGATTTTAAGTTTCCTGAGGACTCCCCAGTCATGCCTCTTGTACAGCCTGCAGAACTGTGAGTCAATTAAACCTATTTTCTTCACAAACCACCTCGTCTCGTGTATGTCTTTATAGCAATACAGGAACAGAATAATACAGCGAATTTCACATTTTTCCTGTGTGCAGGAGTTAAATTATTTTTACATTGAATATTTTATATAATCTTCAAAATGTTTTAAAGTGCCAATAGATTGCTTAGCCCATTTTATAAATAAATAAAGTAATTAAACAGAGAAACATAAGTGCTATTTCTAATGTCAGATGGATAGTAAAGTTTAGATTTGTAAACTGCGTAGTTACTTCATAGTTACACATGTTAAAAGGAAAACTTTAGATGGATTAAATTTAGCAGAGTTTATTTGCTCAAGAAATGATTCATGAATTGGGCAACACTCCAAACCAGGACAGGTTTTTAAAGCTCCACCCAACAGTGTGGATAGGCAGTATTTATAGACAGAAAAAAGAAGTGATGTACAGAAGCAGCGTGATTGTTGACAGGATGGCATTTGCCTTATTTAGCCATGGTATGATGAAGCATTTCCTTTATACAGACATGGTCTGAACAGTTGGTAGCCTGTGATTGACTGAAACTCACCTATTTCTTATGGGAATATATGTTTAAGTTAGGTTGCAGGGCACAATATATGGACTTGATATAGAGGCAGCCTTAGGGCAAATTTAATTTAATTTAACACAGTGAGCCACATGTAATTCACTATTTTATAGTTTCAGTTTTTCAACAAAAGAGAGAGGTCATCTGGTGTTTTGAGAAACACAGTATATGCCTAGTACTCTAACACTTTGTTTCTTGTCAGTGGACTTCTTGAAATTTCTTAGGGGTGTTTGTGTGTGTGTGTGTGTGTGTGTGTGCGCGCGTGCGCTCGCGCGTGTGTATCTTCATGTGTTTTTTGTTTACTCCTTGTGATTTGCATGGATTCAAATGTATAATATTTTTTAATGTATGGTTAGTGCTTTTTGCTTTCTTTCTAAAAATTGTTTGCCAATCTCAAGGTCTTAATGGATTACTCATATGCTTTCCTCTACTTTGTTTCATAGTTTTGGTTTTCCTAACATCCCTTTCAATTATTTTTATGTGTACAATCTTCTAATTTTGCTTGCCTTCTATTTTCTAGAGTGTTTTCTTTATGTGCCCTAGCTTCACTACAAAGTAGGTGTAGGTTTGAGCTGATAAGCCTGCTTGCTTTATCTAACATTAAATTTACTAGTGGCAGAAAGAAAACTCCAGTGCCATTCTGATGACCCCAGATCCATGTATATCACAAATTGTCAGCATCATCTGTAAATGTGTATCACAGACAGATAATGCTAAAAACGAAGACCAAATGAGAAACACAATACGTGGTTTTTTTTTTTTTTGACAAAAAAAAAGTATTACATATAAGGCTATATCTCTTTCCCACATTATATCCCTTCAATGTTTTCACAGTTGCAGATTAATCTACTTGCTATAAGATTAGAATCAGAGGAAATGAAAAGAATCACAAAATGTACAAATTTAAAAATTACAATTTCTCAGCTTCCTTTGCAACTGTGAAGCAGTACTTAGATAATGTCCCCTTGGGGTACATTAAACTCTATTAGAAAATCATGAATGCAATTGTAACACATTAGTAGAGATTTTTAAAAGTAAATTTAAACTGACCTTTTCAGAATGCTGACTACAGGTGGTATTAACCGTATGGATCCATAGACTTTAATTAGACAATTAAAAATAAAAAGGTTAATGAAATGTTTTACAATATGATATTTATTTAGTAAGGAAGAATCTGTGTTGTAGAGCATTGAATAAGGAGAATAAAAGCTTCAGTTTAGGTAGGTGAAATGTATTGTTGAAATCACAATGGAATCATCTGCAAAACAGTTTTTCTATGTATATTCCAGCCTAAAAATTTATTATTCTGAAAACATTACTGTTGAAATTCTCTGGGGGCATAGACCACATTGGAAGTCCTCTAAGATCAATGCTAAGAATACTACTGCTCACTTTAAAACCATAATACTGATAATTTTTCCTTGCTCACCATATTTATATCTTTCAATATATGATTTACTTGTATTTATCATCAACATGTTATAAAATTATAGCCACAAGTACTATGGAAATTTTGCCAAATTCCTTCAAAGTAACTAATATAAAATGTATATTGTGAAAAAAATATTCATCTTAATTATGTTATCTAGCATTATACATAAAGAAAATTTAAAAATGTTAATTATGTATTTGATTTGATATCCATTAAATGAAGGGATTATTTAAATTAAACATGTAATTGCACACTTTTGCTGAACACATTAACCATATTAATCAACTATATAACTACCCTTTTGCTTTATTAATTCTTTAAAGGCAGAACACAGAGTTTTATTTTCTGAATCTAAAGGTCTAATATTGTCTTTTATGAGTTTAGCCTTCTGGAAGATTAAAGTTCTTTCCTGTAGATCTTCCAGTTAAGGAAACACAAGTCTGGATAATTTACATTTTGCAGTAATTTATTTTATTCTGCTCATATACATACTTCAGCCTTATTTCTTGCTCACATATTTTATTGTCCTAATTTGCATAAGAAATGAGATTTAGTGCATTTTTCTGCTTTGTCTACTTATTACTAAATCAAATTTTCATGTTATACCAATATTTAAATTTGGTACTCCGAAATACTCATTAGCATATACAGCAGGAAAGACATTAAAGTAACCATTAATCATCAGAAATACATATAAAATTTATAAAACTGTTATTACTGTAAAACTTAATATTTTCTATTTATTTAAATACCCATACCATGCCTAGAATTTTGTTAATTGCTTTAAATATTATATCTCATTTAATATTTACAAAAGTTCCTCAAGATAGGTATTTTTCATTTTAGAAATAAGTTTCAAATATCTTCAAAAAGTTAAATAAATTGTTCAAGTTTACATAGATAATTAGTTTGTAATCCAGACCTCTTTTTAATAAAGAAAAATCCCATCTTATTGAATACTATGTTACTTCATTTTATATTAATTCTACAACTACAGAAAACTAGATTTGTGATTTACTTAAGTACAGAAATACAAAAATAAATATTACTTCCTTCAAGTTAATAAGGATAAAATTAGTATTCCTTATTATCTTCGTGTTGGAATTGGAAATTTCTAACAGACTAAGAAAAATTAGAATTTTACCTAAAAAAGGTGTTAAACTACAATTGCAAATCATAGGAGTACATATTTAATATGAAAATACAAAAGGTATATTTTCTGACAACTATGAAATTCTGTTCCCAGTATTTAAGAGGAATAATCAGGTTTGACTACAAAGGAAAAATTTAATGCTGCATATTTTATAGGTTCTTCACAAGTGTTTGCATAGTCAACCAGCTCAATTCTTCCAGAGGTTTCTAAATAAAAACACAGAAGAACAATATTTATCTCATCATGAATTATAAGAGAAAGAAACACATTTGTATCGATCTGTTCACAGGATAACATTAGATTTCAAGCTACAGTATCCTTTATATCAGGTTTGTTATACAACACATTTCAAAACACTCTTGTAAGAAAGTGGCTAATCCCTTAACACGGAGCAGTCGTGCTGGGAGGTAAACGCTGAGAGGAACTTATGTAGGGCATGTCAGTCTTAGGAAGAACTATCAGCATGCATCAAATACTTCTCATGTAACCGACATCATTGTTTACGGCACTTAGCAAGCCTAAATAAAAAGATATGGAACACGTCTGCAATGAGACTTACAGTATTTGGCAGTAGCCTTTTTCACAGTGACCAAAACAAGGAACATCTTTATTTCAACAGATTCAAAGCAAACACACAAAGACAAAGAGTGAATGGAAGAGAAAAAAATCACAGCATTATAAAACTGTTTGACAACGTTAAAATTGCAATATTTACTCTTATGAGAAGAAAGAAATGGTAACAGCACAACATTAAAGAGAATATATTTATGAAACTATTATAAGTATTTGGTGTCTATTTTTATGTATAGTCACACAATTTTCACATTTCATATTGCTTTAAATTTAATTTACGGACATTATTACAAGATATTGCAGAAGGCTGCGTAAGCAAGTAGATTTCCATATGACTTGTTACCACAAGATCGTTTGAGACACTAGTTCAATTTATGTGACAATCAAATCCTTGGAGAATAACTCAATTTTAAAAATCCAGAGGAAAATAAATGTTTTTAGTATAATACATTCAATTAAAAATGTATGTTATTTATCTTATTCAGAGGTATTCCAAAGAAGCTTACTATTAACCTACTTCACCTGCATTTCAACTGAAATTTAAGTTCAGATTAATTGTCTCTATAATCTATTTATCATTTTAAACACATTTATTCTTAAAAATGCATAATCTTTATGTAGGCTGCATTTCATTTTGCCAAAGCTTAAATTCCTCCTCTCCCATTATGTTATCTCGGTGTTTTTCCAGAATCAGATCATTAAATTCCTATCCAACTCAGGGATATCATCTATATTTCAGCTCATGTCTTGAAAAGAATAGATATGGTATCACTTTTCTTTTAATCCTTTCCTCACAAAGTTTATAAAAAGGTATTAGTCACAAAGTATCACTATTATATTATCAATTTCAACTCTAAAATATAATAACTTTATATAAATTATAATAGGTGCTTAAGCTTTTACTTTTCTGTAATTAGTACCCATCAATTGCTGAAAGCAATATTATATTTTTTAAAACATACTCTAAGATTAAAAATGCAAGTGTGGACATACGTTTTTATATTCATCCTCCTGAAGCTGCACTAAATTATGGTAAAGAGATAAAGGATTTCAAACTACAAAAGAAGTAAAAATCCATTTAAAATAATCAACTACATTTTGGAAGTGGAAAGCTGATAAAAACATATAAAGTTTTGAGGAACGATCCAAAGTGAAATTCCAGCCATTCCAGAAAGCATAGAAGCAGATTGATTGTATCTCAGAACCTCAGAAAAGCATAGCCATTAGCCTCTTCATCGAAAGGCAATTGTGGGGCTGGCTAGAAAAGTGGGATCAGACTACTCTGTTATCTTCTTCCACTACATGGTATTTACCAGCTCTGGCTCTTGCAGAATATTTCCCATTTCATTTATTGCAACGGTGAAACAGAGACAGTGAACTCAGGACTCAAGCTTGCTGTGAGCTAGAGGAATGTACCAAAAATAGTGAGATTAAGTGAAAGGCTGTATACTGAACACTGAAATTACCAGAAGTTTTACCCTTTAAACTCCGCCAAAAGGACCACTAGCCATATACCGGTCAGAATTTAGAGACATTGTTCATTCAATTATATCTAGCAATTCACTTTCCCTCCAAATCCATTCCCCATCTTTCGGCACTGGCCTCTCCCAGTGGCTCACTTGTAATGGGTGCATCAGTGGGTTCCATATTTTTCATTCTAGGTTAGGTTGGGCCACTAAGCATCTCAGGTAGGAGATCCAGAAGAAAATAAACATTTGTTTGTTTGTTTGTTTGTTTTGTTTTGTTTTTATAGAAGGAAGAGAGTGAGGCTGAACTTCATATTTCCTCAGCTCCCTCCAGGTAGAAACTATTGGATAGCTGTGGATAGCTTACCCACACAAATCTTTCTGACATGATTTTTCTTTGCTACCACTCTCTCCTGTTACAAGTTTGGGCCAAGGATGGTACCACAGCTTGCCAGTTTGTAAGGCTGAGGTTAATGTAGCATCCTTTGTGTGGTACAGCTCCACACGCAACAATAAACCCCCATCAAAGTAATAAATATCGACTGTGTGATCTGCTTTCTAATCTGTTTCAGTGATAAATGATTGCTTTTCCTCCAATCCTTAACAAGTTTATTAAGCTGAACATAGTTAATTTATTCTTAGGATTTGTGTTTCTTAATAACAAAAGTATTTAAAGATCTGATTTTATCTCTGAAAACATCCCTTGGCATTTATCGTAGGTTTTGATGTTTAGTACTTGAAGATTTTTCTAACTAGTCTGAAATTTTGTTTGATTTATTACTCTTCACCAGTCCTTTATGACTATTTTGTACAAGCAAACAATTTTTTAAAGCCTCAAAAGTATAAAAGTTATTTTTAGTATTGTTTTCTTGCACTGCAGTCAGATAAGGCAACATATGAAACCTCAGTCATTTTTTTGAGGGCTTCATTTTGGCTTCATATGAACATTTTATGTGAATAATCCATGGATATTTAAATACTAGAGGTGTGTTATCTTTAAAGCATAAAATTGAGCATTTTACAGGAAAAGAAAACAGGGATAAGACATAAACAGACAATGAAAGAAAGAGAGAATAAGGCAGAGAGAGGGAGAGGATACAGTGACTGATGAGGGAGCTGAGACAGAGACAAGGAGTAAACCTGGGTACAGACATAAAGGTGATGGGGTTGAGAGAGGAGAGTGATGAGGTGTCAAGTATCCCAGAATCAAATTTCAAATTCTGACTCTGATACTTAGTAGCTACGTTAGCCAGTTAACTGTGTTATGTTTATTTTGTAAATCTGAAAAATGGGAATATTAACTGTTGCATCTCACAGAATTACTATAAAATAATCCATGCAAAATGCCTGGAAGAGAATCTAGCACTGAGTACAAACCAAATAAATGTTTTCTAACAATATATTTTAGTAGAAGATGTTATGGTCATTTTAATATATGTTTATCCACGAGATACTAAATGTAGTATTTTGAATTTTGCACATTTTATTTTTAACAATTCCATTAATTTTTAGGGCTGCCATAACAATCTACTACAAACTGAGTGGCTTAAACCCACAGCAATTTATTCTCTTACCAGTCTAAAGGACAGAAGTCTGAAATTAAGGTGTTGGCAGAGCCTCCCATGAGGTCTGTAGGAGCGGATTCTCCTTTGCCTCTCCCAACTCCGACAGCCCCAGGTATTCCTTGGTTTGTGGCAGCGTAACTCTAATCTCTTACTCCATCTTCACAAGGCTGCCTTTTCTCTGTGTGTCTATGTGTCAGTGATGGTTAATTTTAAGTGTCACCTCGACTGAATTAAGGAATACTTAGAGAATTGGTAAAGCATTATTTCTGGATGTGTCTGTGAGGGGGTTTCCAGAGGAGAATGGCATATGAGTCAGTGGATTCAGTGTGGAAGACTCCCCTCAATATGGGCTAGCACCATTCAAACATCTGAGTTCCTGGATAGAAAGAAAAGTCAGAGAAAAGGTGAATCCTTTCTCTCTCTCTGTCTTGGAGCTGGGGCACCTTATTTCTCCTTCACTTGGACATCAGAACTCTAGGACCTCTGGCCTTTGGACTTGCACCAGCGTCCCCTAGCCCCTGAAATTCTCAATACTCTGTCCTGAGACTGAGAGTTTTTACTTCAGCTTCCCAGGTTCTAATGCTTTCAGACTTGGGCTGAAACACATTACCAGCAACCTTGGGCCTCCAGCTTGCAGACAGCCTGTCCTGGGACTTTTCATCTTTCAGAATAGCATGAATCACTTTCCTTCATAAATCACCTCTTATACATCTGTATCTTTATCTCTCTCTCTATGTGTACCTGTTTCTTCTGTTTCTCTGAAAAACCCTTACCTTACAAATACAATAATTGTGCTTCTCCCTCTTATAAGGACACCAGCTATTATTAGAGGCCATCCTAATTCGGTACGACTTCATCTTAACTTGATTACATCTGCAAAAATATCCAAATAAGGTCACATTCACATGTATGAGGTTTAAGACTATCTTTCTGCTAGAGACAATTTAACCCATCACAGGGTTGTTATTATGTTATATAGGTCATTTTCCATTTTTAACACATTTCATCCTGTATATACATGTGTGTGTGTGTATGTGTGTGTGTGTGTGTGTGTGTGTGTGTATATATATGCTCTCTTAATTAAGGTATACCAAGGTTCTTAAATATCTTATCTATATATAATGTAATTAATTTTGAACTAATTCTCATATTTCATACTGAGGTTAACTACCTGCTGGAACATGGATATGCATGTCCAAAATACGCAAGATAATCGGAATCATCTTTTAGAATCAGAAAGTAGAAAAGTGCTAAAAACAAATAAGCTAAACAAAAACACAAGAATAATGAGAATTTGTCAAAGGGACACAGAGACCAACTGAAAGGGCTCCCAATGGTCAAAGCTAAAACAACTTAAGTAAAAATAATAAAAAGTAGTATTGAATTAAAACACAAAATATAAATAAAGTGAATTCATACTGATATACATAAATTATTCAATAAATCAATAAGGCAGAAAAGACTAAACTTCTTTGGAGAAAATGGAAGAAATCTGAATAAAGTATAAACTTTAACAAATTGTCCTATATCAACATGATATATTGAAAAAGAACATGAATGTCTCTTTTTCTTTTTAATAAAACACATGCAAAATTTACATTTACCCTATACTACAACAGTTAAGAGGCACAGCACTTTCTCTCAACCTTTACAACTAATGAGTTCATCAAGGTTCTTTCTGTGCATTTGAAATTCCTCTTTAATTATAATGTAACATGCCTTTTCCTCTTGAGTGTCTATGATCTTTCGTTTATAAAAATTATATTTTAGGGCATTTCAAGGAGAGCTTACGTGATTTTCTAGAGGCTAAGTGCTTGATATGAACCTCAGTATAAAAGGATTGCATAGTCTAGTTTGGAAAGGATGAATGCTTTAGTCATTTGGAACATTTGTTCAATAATTTGCCAGGACACATTTCAACTTGCTTTCAAACAGTGATCAACACATAGCTAATTGACAAGTGCTGTGAAGCTGAAAATTCCAGTGAGCATTCCACTGGCTTTTTTTGAGGTTGTAACTTTTAATCAACCATGTTAGATGAAAAGGAGCATTGAGATTACTGCAAAATAAAGTAAGACACTACCTGTGTTGTCCAGAGGATTTTTTCATCATTGTGTTTTCTAAACTGATATTATTGATTCAACCACAGCAATATCCATGTAAAATGATGCACTATTTCATATATTATATCAAGGCATTATTGTATATTAAGGAATAATTTAATATCTTTAGTAAGTTTGATATTTAATATGTATAATATGTCTTATATATTGTCCCAATTTTGGTATAATGTCTATAAAAAGAAAAGAATAATTCATTATTTAAATGTACATTTTTGGCTCAGACAATTATAATCTGTGAGTGGCTTTAAATTAGTTATCTTTAATGTAAAATTAAGGACTTTATGATTCCTTGACTTTTACAAAAAAAATTGTGTACAATTTTCTTTTATATGAAAAGTCCTAGCATCAATCAATATTGCCATAGACTGATTATTATGGTGGAGTCAAAACTTATGAGCGACTTGTATCCACAAATATTATGTCCACAAAAATGCCCTTCAGTACAACTGCCAATAATTTTGAATAATTAACAGCTTTTGCAGGAATTCGGTTTTAAATTAGTCCTCAAAATGAGATAAACCTAATTTAGTTATCATGGTGTGCTGTTACAGAAACCCTGAAAAACCATTTATTGTGTAGCCTAAGATTACAAATCCTGCAGTATTTTACATGGAGAAAGTTAATGGGAAGCTTGTTCCATTTTATTCCTAGGATTAATTTGTGCAGTAGGATCCTGGAAAAGTGAGGGAAGCTGGTTGATAGAGCTTTAAGGGCTTTGATATCTATTGTTTATGTAAGAATTTGGAATTAATATTTTAATCACGTGGTGATGACAATTTTATACATTAAAAAAGTGCAAAATAAGCCTTTATCCCCTGGCAATCAGTGGGATGAATTCAACCATACAATGAGTGACCTGGATTCTGCGTACCCTGAAGAAGCTTGAGGAAATCTTCCGTGGTGTACTCTCACCTCTACTTTCACTACTGCTCCAACGGGTCGTCTGGATGAAATGTGTCAGCAAGGCTCTTGCAATTCAGCAGTTACAGGTTTGAATAGTGCATATGCACTTACTGTTAGCAAGAATGTAATTAATTCCCTTAACATTACTGACTTCTGTTTTTCTTTTTTTTTTTTTTCTTGGCTATGCTTCTTTATTTGTAAATTACGATTTATGACGTTTAACACTTACTGTTGTCATGAAGACCGAATACAGCCATATAAAGCGCTTCCCGTTGTGCATGCCAATAGTTTAAAAGCGCTCATTAGAAATATTAGAGAAAAATTTAATCTTAATGTTACTGCTTTATGTCTTGCATAATTTCAAATAATTGAATTAGTCCAAATTTTTTATGCCATTTTACCATTTTAAAGTAAGTTGTTTGCTAGGATTTATAAAATAGATCTCTTCCAGAGGCACTTTTCCTTCTTCGTGCGACTGTCTCTAATGAATAGCTACAGTGTAGGGATACTGCTGTCTGCATGCCCCTTTCCATTAACAAGTGGTGTATAAAAAGTATCAATTGCTTTCTGATCTTACAGATGAAGTCTGAATTTTTGTCCAGATGGTAAATTATAGTGAGATAATTTTAGACCATATCAACTTATAACCTGATTTAACTAAACAAAATATTTCAGGCTGTTGCTTTACGTAAAGGGTACTTTGTGAGAACTAATGACTTCTTGTTATTAAATTATTATTAATGTGGGCAAAACAAAATGTTTTATGTAGCAGTCCATGTATTTTTGTGACTATATTGCTTGGCTCAATACTTTTAGTTCAAGACAAATCAAGTATGACTTAAAATTGCCATTTAAATACAAATTAAAAAAGAAAACCCCGCTATGTGGCTCCAAAGTTGTCGTCATCATTGCACTGATTAACAGACAAAATATGTATACTTATATATAAATCTAAAATTTTCCTGTCAGTGTAAGTTAATATCATAAAAAATGGGTGAAGTTACAGATGAAGTGGTATGATACCTTTCCTTCCTCCAGCACTCTTAATAAAATGTGTAAAAAAAACAGCTTGTAAGACTTAAGTGATATGACAATCATCTCCAAACATGACAACCCATGGTAGTTTTCCACGTTGTTTTTAGCAGTTATCCTTCTGTAAAATTTACTTGCAATCAAGTTCTCAAATATAAGTGAAACTAAAAAAATCCTCTACATGATTTTTCCCCCCCTCAGCATATGTTAGAGTTGAGTGGCAAATGTGTTTTTCCAAGTGATACATTGAAACACCTTTGTTCCTAAATATGTGGGTACCCCACACCCATCACATATTTATGGATAAAATATACTGTTTACTACATTATTAATTATAATTTTATTTTTCTTATTTGTTTGACATATAAAATGCTTATTATTTAGACTCACTGGTATTTTAGTTTTTTGAAATGTTTCTCTCTATATGTATTTTTTAATCTAATTGGATTAGTTATAAACTCTATGTCCATAAAATTCTCTAAAATATAATACCTACTTCATTTTATAAAGGTGAAGTACACTATTTAGTGAGACAAACTCAGAAGTTATCAGTCCATAGAAATTCCAAACTGAAGATGGCTTCCTTCTTGGGATTTAATCATTTTCATTGACATACTGGGTGGCATAATAGGAAGTGATTATCATTTAGAACGTTTTAAGTTATTCAGAGCAAAGAAAAATATATACGAGAACATTTAAATATTTTCAGGAAAAAGGATTCAGTAGAATCAGTATACAGGGAATGGAATTAACTTATATTGAAGGTTAAAGAGAAACTGTTAGGTAATAAATGTCTATTGTGTATTTTAATTCTTACACCACCACTAAAATAGTTAAATGTTTATTTTACACATGAGATAAAAATGGTAGATAATTTAGGCGAGTTATTCAAGATAACACAAAACATGTTGGCATTTTAAAAACTCTCTCTGATTCTAGAGACTAACTTGCCACATCTACATTTTTCTTTTTCTACTCTGACCTACTGCCTTTCTACTACTAAAAAATAATAAGAAATAGCATTTTATCTAAATAAATTAAATAAATTGGTTGCATTTTTGAGCAAACAAAACAAAATTCATGTTCATACATTTACATGTATACTGTATGCATATCCACACGTGTTTGTGTATACACATATATACATTTACAGGATATAGAAATATATATGTATGACACAAAGTCTGAACATAAAGCAGCAATTTCCATCCACATGGACAATAGAACTATGTCTCACTTTCCTGTGGTAAGCAGAATTGTGTAAAATGAATAGGACCTACATATCATGAAAGAAACTATCTTCCATGGTTATTTGTGCTTGTTTGTAATGTGTACTAACAGAATGCTGATATCTGAAAACTGTGCTATTTTACTGTTACCTCACAGAAAGTTAAGAACAGCCTTTTTTTCTTTTTCTTTCAATCACATATTGCAAACTATCTCCAGATAAACCACTGGAAACTGCATGAAATATTGTCTCGTGAAGAAACCCCTGAGGTCCTTAGTCCGCTACTACAAACCTTGTATATTTGTAGCACTTAAACAGATTCCAACATTAATATAAACCTAGGAATTTGTTTATTTGAGTCTTGTTTATTTTGTAGTCATTCTTTATATTATACATAATATAATAGTTTGGTGTGGAGGCTCTGGAGCCAAATTACATGGGTTTGAACACAACCTTAGTCACTTAGTAGAGGTGTAATACCAGGAAGTTGACTTAGCCTCAGTACACTGCAGCTTCTGCACTGGTAGCATGAGCGTAACAGAAGCAACTACTTCTTTCAGTCTTTATACGGATGTAAGGAGTTATACAAAAAACACTTAGAAGAGAACATGGAAAATAAGTCCAAGAATATTAGGCTCTCTGTAGAACATCTGTAGAATGTATTGACAAATTATAGAAGAAACACACCTGTGTCTACCACACAGGTTAAGAAATTAATTGTAACCTGTATCTTGGCAAACTCGCATGTTCTTGCCCCAAATCCCAATCACTTTCTTTCTTTGAAAAACTAATAACTATTCTGAATATTGTGTATATTATTTAATTGTTTTTCCCTATACTTTTACCACTCATATGCATCCATCATGTGGAGTACATAGATAATATATAGTATAATTGAACATACTTTTCAAATTTTATACATGGACCCATACAGTATGTGCAGGGTAAATCTAAATATTCTCAGAAAGCTCACTTATTTATATAAGCCCCTGGAAGTCTGGTTTTGACTTTTGACCACAAAAAGGGAGTGGGCTAACTATCTCACTAAGTAATAATTTTCAACATTCTGCTTAAACTCCAAAGCTCACCTGATAACACATCCAGGACTGGTTGTTCACTGATGACTCTTATTAGCCTGGGTTCTCCAGAGAAACAAAAACAATTTATATATATATATATATACACACACACACACACACACACACACACGCATATATATATACACACACACACGCATATATATACACACACACATGCATATATATATATATATACACACACACACAAGAGAGAGATAGAGATTATTTTAAAAAAATAGCTCAGGCAATTATATATGCTGAGAAGTACCAAGATCTGCAGTTGACAAGCTGAAAACTCAGGAGAACCAATAGTGTGAGTTCTAGTTCAAGCACGAATCAGAGTCCAAAAGTAGCAGAAGAACGATTGTCCACACTCAAAGACAGTCAGGCAGAGAAAGATAATTTTCTCTTTGCCTTTTCATTCTATTTTGGCCTTAAACAGTTTGGATGAGGTCCTCCTACAATGAGGAGGGCAATCTACTTTACCAAATCAAATGTTAATCTCATCTAGAAACACCTCCCAAGCACTCCCAGAATAATGTTATCCAAATATCTTGGCACCTCTTGCCCGAGTCATGTTGACACGTAAAACTAACAATCACAATAGCTTTCACACTGGCTGCTTTCATTTTAGTCCTATGAATTTATAGTTTCTCCATGTTCTTTCATAGCTTGATAAGTACATTTTTACAGCTGAATAATATTCCATTGGATGGGTATGTCACGTTTATCGATCTATTCATCTATTGAAAGACACCTTGTCTGCTTCCTTTTTTGCCAATTATGAATCAAGCTGCTAAAACTTGTGCATGCAGGTTTTTGGGTGGATATAAATTTTCAACTCCTTTGAGTAAATATCAAAGAGCATAACTGCTGTATCATATTGTAAGCCTATGTTTAGCTTTGTAAGAAACTGCTGAACTTTCTTCTAAAGTAACTGTATCCCTTCGTATTTCTTCCAGCAACAGGTGAAAGCTCTAGTTGCTCCACATCATCAGCATTTGGTGCTTTTAAAGTTTTTGATTTCAACCATTTTAATAGCTGTGTAGTAGTATCTGTTTTAATTTACAGTGTTCTAATGACATAACATTAAGCATCTTTTTATATACTTATTTGCCATCTGCATATTTTCTCTGGCAGCCTGTCAAATTTCCTTCATTTAAAAAATGTATTCAATCATTCGCTATGTTACTATGCACTTATGAATGTTTATTGTGTACTTTGAGTTATAATCCAACACTAATTGACCTATTTTGTTGTTCAAATTATTGTATCTTTGACCACTGATAACTCTTTCATAATCTTGAAAAGTAGCTACCAATAAACATAAGTGAATTTAGCAAAGTTTTAAGAATACAATAACAATATAAAAAATCAAAACCATTCCTTTCTACTAACAATACATAATCCAAAAAGGCAACTTGAAAAAAATAATCAACAATAATGTCAAACAATTTAAAAATGATTTGTGATGAATCTAAAAATTTTTTTTTATCAAAATGTAATCATTGAGAACTATAAAACATTGCTGACAAATTAAAGAAAGCTGAAATATATAGAGATATCATGTTCAAGGACTGGAGAAGAAAAATTGTTATCATGGCAATTTCATTTACATTCATTTGCAGATCCGGTGTAATTCCAATAAAAATCTTAGGAGGTTTTTATTTTTGGTGTAGATTTTGAAAAGGTAGTTGTAAAATGTATATGAACTTGAAAAATTGGAAATACCCAAGACAATTTTAGAAATAACATAGTAGGAAGATTAACTTTATCTAATTTAAGAGTTATCAAAAATTTATAGAAACCAAGATATTATTTTAATTGCATAAAGATAGACATTGGTAAAGCAATAGAACAGAATTGAGAATCTAGAGATAAACCCACACTTAATGGTAAAATTTTTTTAACGAAGTAATACCATTGCTAAAGGATATTGTTTCTCCAGAAATAGTGGCGAAATTAAAGAATATTTATTTTAAAAAAATCTACCTTGACTTTTCTTCAACTATCCGCACATTTTACATCTAGATAACAAATCTATCATATTGTAAGATATTATATTGTAAATCTATCATATTGTAAGATTGTAATCTATCATAATATAAAACATTGCAGAACTTTTAGAATAAATCATAGGAGGGCTGGGCGCAGTGGCTCACATCTTTAATCCCAGCACTTTGGGAGGCCAAGGCAGGAGGATCACCTGGGGTCAGGAGTTCCAGACCAGTCTGGCCAACATGGTGAAATCCCATCTCTACTAAAAATACAAAAAGCAGCTGGGCGTGGTAGTGTGTGCCTGTAATCTCAGCTCTTTGGGAGGCTGAGGCAGGAGAATCACTTGAAGTAGGCAGACAGAGTTTGCAGTGAGCCGAGATCACACCACTGCACTCTAGCAGCCTGGGTGGTAGAGTGAGACTTCATCTCAAAAAAATTTAAAAAAAATTAAAAAAAAGAAAACATAGGACGTTTTTGGTACTTTTGGATATGTAAGAGTTTATTAGAACAAGAATTCAAAAATTATAAAAGTAAATATTGGTAAACTGGGCTTCATCACTATTATAATCTTCCTTAAGAGATATCATAAAGAAAATGAAAGAGAAAGCCGTATGTTAGAAGATACATTTGCAAATCATTTATCATTGATAAAGGCATCTTATCCAGTACTAAAAAGAGTCCCTTCACGGATTTCTAAGAAGAAAGTCAGTAGCCCAATAAAAAGAGCAGAAATATTTGAAAATAATTTCACAGAAGAAGTGACTAATAAGCACATAAAATATGTAACTGTCATTTGTTATTAGAAAACTGCAAGTTAAATCTACCTTGGCATATCAATACACACTTAATAAAATAGCTTTATTTGAAAAGACAAACAAGGATAGGGTTTTCAATGTAGACTCTATGCAGTGCCAATGGGAAAGTAAAATAGTGCTGTTAAATTGAAAACAGTTTGAGAGTTTTTCCTAAAGTTAAATACATCCTTAACATATGACCCAAGTTACATTTCTAGGCTTCTACTCTAAAGTAAAAATGTATCTACAAACACTCTGGTATTTGGACGTTCATCCTAGTATATAACAGCCATATACTATTTCTATTTGCACTTGAATGATTATATGTATTTGAGTGTTTATGGTAGCATAAAGGAGTAGACAATAGCCAAAAATAAAAAGAACTGAAAAAGTAATCCTCTTCACTCTCAACCCTGATCCCAGTTAAACATAGATCTGTTTTTTTTTCTCTATAATTTCATACCTTTGGGATATTTTCCATAAATTCAATCATGAAATTATTTAAGTCTGATTTCTACCAGTTACCTACCATGACGATTTTTGAGACTGATGGACTTCTGCGTGTATCAGCAATTTGTTCTTTCTTTGTATATGAGGGATACTGGGTGGTATTCCACTCTATAGGTATAGGGAATATTGTTTATTCACCTAATGAGTGCTGAGTGGAAAAGGCAAAACATTTAAGGCTAATATTGCAAAACAAAAAAGTTTTCAAATTAATATTCAAATTTTCTACCATAAGAACAAAAAAAAACTAAACTTCAAAATAAACAAAAAGATGAAAGTAATAAATATTAGTAATCATATTAGTAATCAATAAAATATTTAAAAATAGCACATACATTGATAAACTCATATTCCAATTTTTAAAGAATAATGAAATTGATCTATCCATATTGATTGGAAAAAATATATAAATTACTAATATCAGAAATAAGGGAGATTTATCACTTTAAAATCAACAGATATTAAAATGATAATAAGATAATATTATAAATTACTTTATTCAAGTTTTTCCAAAAGTTTCAGTTAAATGCACAATTTGAAATACCCATAGCTAATCATATCCCCACAAAGTAAATTCTTGGCCCAGAAGCCTTTAAAGATATAAGATAATTCTGCATAAACTCTTTCGGAAATTAGAAGAGATGGGAACACTTCTTAAAGGGCTGAATTACCTCAATATTTTAAACAGGCAAATAAAAGAAAAATGCTATGAAGTATATTCTTCAAGAATATGTGTGAACTTTTTTTAAACATTAAAAATTCAGGCCGGGCGCGGTGGCTCAAGCCTGTAATCCCAGCACTTTGGGAGGCCGAGACGGGCGGATCACGAAGTCAGGAGATCGAGACCATCCTGGCTAACCCGGTGAAACCCCGTCTCTACTAAAAAAAA
>NW_012121043.1:8725554-8733781 GCF_000951035.1 Colobus angolensis palliatus | reverse complement strand
AAAAAAAAAAAAACAATGAAAAAGACAAGAAATCACAAGCCAGAGACTGGGAAGAATATTGTTAAAACATTGATTTGAAAACTAATCTGTGTGAAACACATTTATTCCTCATAAATAAGAAGATAATCCAACACAATTGAACAAGGACATTGAACACACATTTTGTCAAAGACTTAAGGATGTCTTGCAGTTTTGCTTTTGAAGACGGGGGCAGTCAGTTGCCATGTAAATAGGTGACTACCCAGAAACACTGTTCTGCATGTCCAAGTTCAAACTCACCACACGGAGAGGCTCCTTGAAGGAGAACTGAGGCTCTTGTTTCAGCCCCGGGTGATAGCGCTAATTTGCTAGACTTCTGAGTAAGGCTCTTTTGAAGTGGATCCTCCAGTTCCAAATTAACAATCCTAGGTGGTTCAACCTGGAACAAAGATGAATTTCTCCCACTAGTCTTTATGTAAATTTTAGAATTGTAAGCCAACTACCAACATTGTTGTTTTAAGCCACTAATGTGAGGTTGTTTTTAACCTAGCCATTGAAATGAGAAACCATGCCAAAAATGGAAAAATCCCAAGCCACCTGGAAAGGCCAAGCGGAGACAAAAACAAGCCTCTCTGGCTAATACTGCTCCCTGACCTCCCAGATGATAACCAGCACTAACTGCCAGTCAGAAATGGCATGCCAGTCCATTTTGGACCATTCAGACACTGCTACTCCCAAGGCAATAATATATGAAGTAGAGAAACCAAGTTAGTCCTCAGAATTGTGAAAAATAATGAGCTTTGTCCAAGATACTAAGTTTGTTATTCTTTATGATTCAGCACTAGATAGCTAAAGAACTTCAATTCTGTATCTTTCACATCTTGTTTGTCACAAAGACTTTAGAGAAGAATAATTTTCAGTTTTTGTGATTCCAAAACTCTATTTGTCTCCTAAAATTAACTCTTCAGAATTTATGTTTTCCTTACTCCATACTCTACCATGTTCACATCTAAAAGTTTCAAATTTAGTCCCTTCTCAAAGGTGGGTATAATGTATTGCCCATTTTTTTTCCTGTTGGTGCTCACCGAGGTGGTGTAGTAGAGTGGTTAATAGAGCAAAATCTCAAGATGTATTTTCTATACCTGATGCCTACCACTAGCTATGTGTCTTCCTGTGTGTCAATTTTCTCATATGCAAAATGGGGTTTATAAATGTACCTTTACTCTAAACAAGATAGTAGAGACATAGAGGTAATGTTACTTGTACCATGATTTGAATAATGTCTAAAACATTTTAAGATGTTAAAAAATTATGCTGATAATCATTACTTCCATTATTCATAAGTAGGATCTTAGACAAAGCCCACCTTCAATTTTCACTATTAATTGTGATGTACAAAGAAAAGGATTATAATTCTTTCCCTAAAAAGTTTCAGAATTTCCTCTCTTATATTTTCATTTCAATGGCAGTAGCCATACTGAAAGTTATCATAATCTGCAATAGAGGGTACCAAAGAATTTGTTGTTATAAAAGTGCTATTTGTATGTCAGTTAAGTATGTGGGGGTAAAGTTTGGAAGATGAAACCACCAGCATTAGCTTGGCTACACATGAGAAATATCAAAAAAGTTGGCATAGTTTATAACATCAATTTTAAATGTATTTTAAATATGTAATTATGTGGTTATGAAAAATGTAAAATGCACACTTATTTTAGAAAATTGAAAAATGGTAATTCAGTGATAAACACTTTTTACAAATTTGCACACATCAAAATATTGTACCTTTTCTGCAGGTACTAAATTTTTAATATCGAGTGAAACAACGAAAACTGTAAAGTGGGAAAACAAATTTAACTTGAAATCATGTAAATAATAAAGGATAGCTTTGGAATATATATCACTATAGATTCCATGTGCATAAGTATTTCATGCTTTCTCTTAGTTATAAAATTATCAAATATATTGTCCAGAATAAAGTTGATATCACACAGCAAGTGTTCCTAAACTTTTTTTCTATATAAATAACACATGTAACTAGGTTGTTCTTCATCACTTTCTTTGTTTTTATATTGGTCAGTTTTCAAAAGACTGTTATCATTTTTAATAGGTTAATTGGCTCATATACATGTCATATATAAAATCTCTAGAGTTGCAGGAAGCAACTAACATGAAATGAACTTGAAATTTATCATTCTCATCCTTACAAAAATAAAATGTGAAATTCAAAGAATTTTCTTGAACCTACCGGAGAACTGAGGGCACAAGACAAACCACCACCCTAGGATCTGGAGTGAAGTGAACCCAGACAGACACATTCTAAATGTGCTTCCTGGAGCAGAAGTTGCTGGAGACATAAACTGGTAAAAACACTTAAATGATAATTTTGATGAATGACTGGGGCAGAGTGTGGGCTCATGTAAGAGCAAGAAACTCCTGGAGAGGTAATGTTGGCAGCAGGTCCATACTTTCATGGGTTTAACTCCAGGAATCTCCACTGGTTCTCATAAACAATATCTGATAAATGCCCCCTCATGGTTCTGACAGGTGGACAGGAAGAGCAATTACTGTGAAACACATCTTGAGTCTCCTCCATAACACAGTCTTAATATCCAGGCAGAGGCACTTTGCCATAAGGCCATTTACCTACTACAAGCTCCTCCAGTCTTACTGTCTAACCTACAGGGGTGAGGAAAGAAATAAAAACAGTCCATGGCGGTCTGAATTTTAAGGAAATAGACTGGGGACACAGCACCCTGTGAAAGGAATAAGGTGTTGGCAGGGGGAGAGCACTACCTTTGAAGACACACTTGTGAAAGAAAGCCCCAAAGAAGAGGTCCATTAAAAGACAGATTTAATTATAACATTACAGAATTTCCCCCTGTCCCTGCAATATACCACCACACCAACAGAGCTCTAGTGTAATAGAGGGTTGTAACCTAAATAGCTGTAAGACACAGACTCTCCCTGAGAAGTCTTAAGCAAAGCCCAAAGTCAAGACTGAAGACAAAACAAAGATACTAGGGAAATTTAAAATGTCTCACGCTTATAAGTTACAGAAAATATGCAACACAGTCCAATTCCTGGTCTGACTAACATAAATCTTCCTACTAGTGATTGACATACCTTGGTTTCTGTCACCCACTACAATGTGTCCAGTTTTCAACAAAATACTGCAAACCATGTCAAAACAGAAGTGAAAACACAGCCTAAAGAGACAAAGTAATTATTAAAGTCAAAATCAGGTATGATGTAATTTTTGAAATCGTAAAACAGGGAATTTCAAATCACTATTATTATTATTTTAAGGGCTCTATCAGAAAAAAAGCAGAAAATACAAAAGAACAGGTGGATAGTATAAGAAAAGGGATAAAAATTCTAAGAATGAATTTAAAAAGTAATCTCAGAAATTAAAAAAAAAAATTTTAAATGATATTAAGAATGGCTTTGGCCGGGTGTGGTGGCTGACACCTGTAATCCCAGCACTTTGGGAGGCTAAGGTGGGCAGATCACAAGATCAGGAGATGGAGACCATCCTGGCTAACACAGTGAAACCCCGTCTACTAAAGATACAAAAAAGTTAGCCTGGCATGGTGGCGGGTGCCTATAGTACCAGCTGCTAGGGAGGCTGAGGCAGGAGAATGGCGTGAACCCAGGAAACGGAGCTTGCAGTGAGCTGAGATCAAGCCACTGTACTCCAGCCTGGGTGACAGAGCGAGACTCCATCTCATAAAAAAAAAAAAAAAAGAAAAGAAAAAAAAGAAAAAAAAAAAGAATGGCTTTGTTTGGCTTTGGCTTTCTTTGGCTTTGATGGGCTCATCAGTAGATTTTACACTAGTGACAGAAGAAACAACCTAAAGAAAAGTCAATAGAAACTTCTGAAACTTAAATGCAAAGAGAAAAATAAATCAGCAAAGAGCATCCAAGAACCCTGGGATGATATAAAATGATTAACACATGAACAAGTGAAATTTCATACGATGAAAGAAAGTAACGATGGTCACGAACTTTCAAAAAATTAATGACGGGCACAAAACCACAGATCCAGGAAGCTTAGAAAACCCTCAGCAGAATACATTTTAAAAAATCATACCTAGACATATCATATTTGACCTTTAGAACACATAAGACAAAGATCAAAATCTTGAAAAAGTCAGATAGGATGAAACATATTACCTATAGAAGAACAAAAATAAGAATCATAGCTAACTTCTTATCAGAAACTGTGCAAACAAAATAGAATGGAGTGAAACATTTAAAGTATTGAAAGGAAAAATGTCAACCTTGAGAGCTTCATACAGGAAAATTATCCTTCAAAATGAAGGAGAAATAATAGTAAAAATGTGTTGGATTTGGATTATAGTATATGGACAAGTAAAATGAATAATAACAATGTAATAAAGAATAGGAGGGAATATTTGGGAATGCTCTTGTCAATTGAGGAATCACAAAGTTTATAGAATTGGAAAGGAGAGCTTTATTTCTCTTACAGAATTGTACCCTGCAAGCTAGGCACTCTGCAAGCTGGGAAGTGTAGCCTCTAGTAGAAGTCCAGAGCAAGCACTTCCAGTGCGGGAAAGAGAAAACACGATTTTATGCTGAGTGGGATGGCCAAATACATGTATTTAATAAGCTCTGAGAGAAGTCATGAATATTTATGAAATAAGAGACATGCACATGCACAATTGAGTTTCATGCCTCTTTATGGGTCACATGGTCAACAAACTGCAGCTATAGCATGATCTTAGGGTGGAGTTTCAGCCCTCCTATATCAAAGGTGAAGCACAGGACACATAAACCCTCACTGCAAATCTTCCTCTGAGTTGGTCAAAACTGGTCTCAAGGTGATGCTCAGTTTTTATTAATAGCAAGGAACGCACTGTGAAACTAATGAGCCATCACACTGGAACTGCAGAGAGGGAGCCTAGTCGCAACCTCAGATGATTGCCTAAAGGTAATAAAGAAATGAGGCATTCATTTTTTGTTGTTGTTGTTTTCCAGAGCTGGTTTCTGCTTACTCTTTAGGAAAGATTTCTGGTTAAAGGTTAATAAGTAATGAACATAATGAAGCATGTCCAACTTTTTATCCTGTCATTGCCAGGAACTCAGTCTTTAAGATTTCTCTGGGGCCCTGCTGGCCAAGAGAGGTTCTGTTTCAGTCAGTTGTGCGGTTTGATGGGCTTATAACTTTATTTTATTTGTCACTGTAATGTTTTTGCACTATACATGAATGGTACAGTGTTATTTATGGGTTGCCTAAGATTATTTAAAAATAAATATTGTAAACTATAGACAATTACTAAAAGATAGACAGATAGATAGATAGATGATAGATAGATGAAATTACAAAAAATCCTCAAATAAGAAAAGGCAGAAAAAGTGAGCCTAAAAAGAAACAAAGAACAAGTCCAACAAATAGGAGACAATTGAAAGTATAGCAGATATAAATTCAGTTATATAAATAATCATTATACATGTGAATAGTCTAAATACACCACTTAAAATACAGAGGTTGTTAAACTAAATTTAAAAAAGATGTTTTTAATGAGAAACTATATATATATATATATCAACTATATGTTTTCTATCAGAAACTAATTTTAAATATAAAGACTCAAATAGTTCAGAGGAAAGGATGGAGTATGTCAACACTACTTAACAGAAAGTTAGAGTAGCTGTTTTAATTTCAAAGTGAATTTGAGAAGAAAAATTATCAGGTAAAAAGAGAAGCATTACATAACCCAATTTGCAAAATGATATAATCCTTAAGCATATGCACCTAACAGAGCATCACATTTTGAAGATGTTGAAACTAACTTTTTTCAGAACTACCAGTTTTGACATATATTAAATTTGGCTCAAATATGAAAAGTAGAATGGAATCTAATAAATGAGATTACTTACATTCTCTCTAGAATGTAATTATTTAAAAACACAAAGCAAAAACAAAATATTCATATTATATAGAAACCTAGATACATTCTTCCTCTAGTTAAGTCACACGCATTCAAACCATTCACTGCTATTTGTCAAAAACAACAGAGTTTTTCATAATCTCCCATCTAGATTCCACATTTATCAGCCAGGCAAAGTTAAAGTTAGATTATTCGTAGAGGTATCTTTATTGTTATACTTGGAAAGGACACATCAGAGATAATTACATCATCTTTTTTTTTTTTAACTTGTTTCTCAATTTAGGATAATTATATTGAACATTGCAATCAAAAGAGACAAAGAATAATTTCTATCTCCCTAAAGCAATGACAATCAACCAGTGAGTGAATAGTTTGCCTAATGAGACAGTTATGACACTCAATGATTCTCTAAAATCAAGGTTATTTGAGCTTTTGAAAAGTACTTCACAGTCTCTTCATGCAATAGGGAGTGGGGCCATAAAGCATTACAAAAATTTAATATAATCTCATTATTTTCTTTAAAATATTTTAAAACATTACATATTAGTAATGATTGTTTAGGTTTTCATAAGCAACAAATATTTTCCTAACTTACATTATTTTTTAAATGAAGAAAGCTCTTCCAGCTTAAGAACAAGTATCTTTGCTTTAATTTTTATATTTGAATGGTACTTTGATTTGTGCTAGAGGTAAGCATGAAACAACTGTTTCATAAAATAGTTACTTTTATTTAGAGTTCTCCTACTCACAGTAATCCTTATATTATATGCATAATTAACAATAATCATAGAGAAGCGTGTCTGTTAGCATTATCTGGGAGAGAGAGGACTATTAAAAGCACACCAACTTAGACATTTTGTTAGGTAAGGCCGTGGTGGCAGCTTATTCTTTTGTACTCTGGAAAACATAATAAAATAAAATTTATATTGCTACCTAAGTATAAATAAAACACATAAAGGAATTTGGGAGATTGTATAAGTACCAAGATTATATAAATTATGTAAAAAAGCAGATAGCTGATGGATAGCAGTTACTAAATAGATGTAACCAGATATTATACTCATAGGAGTTCAGAAGATGACAGAAATAATAAACAGATCTTAAACATCAAGTTATGTAGAAATGAGAGAAGTAATCCACACAGTATAGACAGCTAGACAAGGAAATTGACTAAAAGGCCTCAGTGGCCTCAATATTTCAGGATAAGATCAAGTAGAGAAGTCATTCCTTTTTCCAACTTTCTTTAAAATTCTAGATTGAAATTTTAAAAGCTAGTCTAAATATGCAAACCAACTTGTCTAAAGCAAAAGTCACTATTTCTGGCCAAATATGCTTTTCCTACTTACCATTCTTTTCCTAATAATGGTAGTTTAGATATTTAGTTTCAGAGTCTCACAATAACCTTTGTCTTCTCAGTTTTCTTTGCCCAACATTTGCTAAAGTTACCGTCCAATCTTAGCAAAAAGTCTTCTTTGTGGGTTTAGCTAATCATCTATTTGGGAGGAAAAAAAATGCTTTGCCCTTTGGTTCTAATCTCAATGTCTTGGGACCTAAGATGTGCTAAAAAATATTAGTTTATGACTTTAAAAAATGAGGTTCCTTTGGTACCATATGCTTGAATCTTACCCACCATTTCTTTTACACTATCACTATATGCTCTTTGTTACCTGGACTCTGTGGCATTACTATAGCCTTCCAATCAGCCCACTTCATCTCTCATCAAAACCTCTAACTGCTAACAGATTAAACTTTACAAGTACACCATACTCTTTCTCTTCCTTCTCCTATTTCTTTTTCCCTTTTTCCTCCTCCTCCTCCTTCTCCTTCTACTTCCCACCATCTACCCTCCACACTTCTTCCCACCATCTACCTTCCACAGTCTAATAAATAACATTTGCATTTCTCTGTCAATCAAGTTATTGTCTATTATAAAATACTTTAAAAAATAATTCTAGCTTTTATTTTAGATTTGAGTGTACATGTACACAATTAACTGAGTAGATTGTGTGAGGGTGAGGTTTGGGGTGCTACTGATCCTGTCACCCAGATAGTGAGCATAGTATCCAATAGTGAGTTTTTCAAACCTTGCTGCACTCTCTTCTCCCCCTAGTAGTCCCAGTGTCAACTGTTGCCATCTTTATGTCCATGAGTACCAATATTTGGTTCCCAACTTTAAGTGAGAACATGCTGTATTTGGATTTCTGTTCCTGCATTAATTTGCTTAGGATGATGGCCTCCAACTGCATCTGTGTTATCGCTAAGGCTGTAAAGAACACGTTTTTGTTTCTTTTTTATGGTTGGGTAGTATTCCATTACATATATATAAACATATATTA